>NC_056744.1:32776778-33076778 GCF_019279795.1 Protopterus annectens | reverse complement strand
ACTAGAAGCAGCAAAGTTTCCTGGCCTCAATGGAGCCATCAGTATCAGCAGTTTATTGAAAATGAGAAGGGCAAAATTGTAAAATAAAACAAAAAAGAGAATGATCATAGGGTAATAAATAGAATAGTTAGTTATGTATTAAGACAAGGACAATTTGAGAACAAGTGACACGGGGTACCAATAGGATTACAAGAGATATTAATACAATAATAGCAGCATATAGGGGAGAGACGCCAAAAGAAAGTTTTTTAAGAGGTGGAATAGTAAATAGAGCCATATGCAGTCATAGAAATAATAGGTAGGTGCCAACTTTTTAGTTGACAAAGACTGTGTAATAAAAATGTATTACATGTTGTCAAACAAATACTTGTCACACAAGTTTTTAAAAAGTTTCAAAGTATGGTGGAAGCCACTTGGTAGTTAAAACAACTAGGTTTGGTTGCAAGTGGCTGTACAGCATATACATGAAGATTTTATTTAAAGTTTTAAGTAGCAAGTGTTTTGTATATGCTTAACAATTTTAGTGCAAGTGAATAACATTTGGTTAAGACATTAATAAAGTAATAGGGAATTTAATATATTACAATGTAATTAATGTGTAAACGAGAAGTAAAGGGTTGATATTTCTTTAAAAAATGAATATGAAGCAATCCAGTTTAATTGATTGTCAATTAAAATATTTGGGTTGAACAAGGGTAATATAAAAAGACCCATCAACCAAAGTAAAAATGTCTTGAAAAAGCCTGGGAGAGCCCGGGTGAAAGCGCTTGACTTTATATGCTTGGAGTGTTTTGTCATTTTCTATGTTAAACTAGTGGAGCTGTTTTTATTAAAGAATCTTTTACTCAGCATCTGGTTCGTGATTCCTGCATCCTGGTGTTATAGGATTACCAGTGGGTGTCTTTCAGTGCCTTGTTTCGTGTTCTATAAAGGGTGTAATGAGGGATGAGTACAGTGGGACAATGACCTCTTTTTTTCTGGATGAAAAGCCCTTAGTGATGAGGTGTGCCACATAGGATTTCCTGACTGCTGTGGTGATGTGGTTATCGAATGTGAGACCACTGTCCACCTGTGTCCCTAAGTCTCTTATCACACTTTCGGTGTTTAGTGTACTGCCACCTATGTGGTAATTCATGGGTACATGTTTTTTCCCAAAGGGGATAACTATACACTTCTTGGCATTGAGCTTGAGCCCATGGCGCTGGCACCAAGCATCTGTTTCTGTAAGGCTCTTTTGTAGAGTATCCACATCATTTGGGGATTCAATAATGGCTCCCAGTTTGCAGTCATCTGTGAACTTTGTTAGCCAGAGTCCCTTAGTGTTGGCCTGTACTTCAGAGAAGTAGATGCCAAACAAGAGCGGACCCAGGACTGAACCCTGAGGTACTCCACTTGTCACATGTCTGGAGGTGGATTTGGAGTCGGCTACTTTTACAGTGTGGGTTCTGTCAGTAAGCCAGTTGGCAACCATCAAGTGACATAGGGATTAATGCCCAGCTTAGTAAGTCTATCTATGATTCCAGAGTGGGAGCTGGTGTCGAAGGCCTTGGTGAGGTCGAGATAGGCTGTGTGGACTGCCCTACCTTCGTCCATGGCTCTGGAGACTGATTCAAAGAAGTCAATCAGGTTCAGGAGACAAGATCGGCCCTTCATGAACCCAAACTTGGTGGGGTCCAGTGTTTGAAGGTTGCCAATGTCTTTGTTTATAAGTTCCATGATAATACGTTCCATGGCCTTGCAGATCAGGCTTGTCAGACTGATGGGGCGGTAGTTCCCAGGATCCAAGGTGGATCCCCCCTTGTGGAGTGGGATAACTGTAGCTGTGTGCCACTCAGTGGGCATGAAGCCTGAGGTGAATCTATGATTAAACATGACACTTAGGTGAGGTGCCAGTTCATTTGTAGTTCATGTAATACACAGCCCGGGATGTCATCTGGTCCCATGGATGCTGTATTCATAGCTTTGGAGAGTGTGCTTTTTTTCCTTTGTGGCTGTTATTACCAGAATTTGGCAATGTTCCGGTATTGAGATGGGCCGTTTATGGGGGTGAGAGGGGGGTGAAGTTGGCAGTGAATTGATCTGCCAGGATACTGGCAATATCCTTGGGATCAGTATATTTATAGCCATTCTGTTGTAGCTCAGAGCAGATCTGAGCATTGCCATTTAGATTCTTGACATAGTTATAGAATGCCTTGTGACTGTCTTTGGAATCTTTGGCAATTTTATTTTCATAACTAGCTTTTGAGGATTTTATGAGGGATTGCAGCTTTTTACTGAGGCTGGTAAGGGAGTTTTTTGCATCCTGAGATTTTTTTCTTTTCTGCAACAGTTTCTTCCTTTTGTTGTAAAGTTTGTTTATGGCAGGGTACCACCAGATTGGCTTCCTTTTTTTGGAGGAGAGCATCTTGGTTCTATTTGGGATGGCATGATTCATGCATGAGTGGATGTGCTCATGCAGTGTCTTAGTGTAGGATTCAGCAGTCGAACTTTTAGTTCCCATCTGCATGTTTGTCATGAAGTTTGTCACTTCTGACTTGAGTAGCATGAAGTTGGCTTTGGAGAAGATTTTATGGAGGTTTCATTACTGGGAGGTGGGGGTGGGATGTGGATGTTAAGGGTGATTAGCTTATGATCAGATCTGACCAATGAGGGGGTGACCATAGGTGTGGAGCATCAATTTCCCATATTGGTAATGACCAGGTCTAGGATATTGGAGCCCCTGGTGGGATTGTGGATTAGTTGATCCAGGGCAGTGGAATTTATGAATTCCAAGAACCATTGGGCAAAGGTGTTGGCAGTTTTCCCAGTTAATGTCAGGTTAGTTGAAATCACCCAGTATTAGGGTGTTTGGCTGCATCTTAATATTTTCCAGTATGTTTAGAAAGGTGTAGTGAGAATCTTGGGGCATGGTGGGGGATCTGTAGCAAGCTAAAATTTGGACTGCAGTCTTACCTAGTGTTAGTTGTACCTGGAGAATTTCAGATGCATTGTGTTGGGCAACTAGCCTGGTGGTGTAAATATCTTTGGTGAATACGGACACTCCTCCACCTTTAGTGTTCCAGTCCTGGTTTGGTGGCCGAAAAGTGCGGTAAGAGTTGTAGCCTGGTATTGCAGGGGTGCTCTCTGGAGCCTTGAACCAGGTCTCAGCTACTGCACAGATATCAATTTTCTCCATTTTTAGGAGTGCCTCAAGAGAGTGCATTTTGAGGTTTAGACTTCTAGCATTGAGTAGCATTACCTTCAGAATTTGCATGCTTGTACCTGTTACAGTGGTGGTTTTGTCCTTTGAACTTTGCCTAAAAAAGGCACTATAGGGGTGGCAAGAGCCTTATATATGGGTTAAACAAATCTATGCACATAAAAGCTTTCATTTATGTAGCCTGTTTATACCTGCATCTTTTTAACCCTGTCCTATGTCTATTTCTGAGTTAAGAATCCAAAGAATTTGCATCTTTTTTCTCCTTGCCCCTACTGAAAACTGTTTTAACTCAAATGCACTTCACCATTAATAAAACTCAGCCAATCAATAAAGAGACATTATGAATTAAATATAGTTAAAAAGGTGCAATTTCATTTACTTGCTTTTTTTTTCAAACTTTAGGATTTGCTACCTTTAAACATAAATGACACTTTCAAATGAAGATCTCTGCATTTTGTTTTGCTTTTAATTACCAGTTCAGCATCATTATATATGCAAACAGGAGGTAGACGGATGTCAAGTCCTCTCACTAAAAGGCAGAGGATTTACAGCTTGGTGCCACAAGTTAACCTTGCTGTGCCATCTCCCAATACTGTACTACTCACCCAAATTAATAAACAGATACAACTTATCTTCATACTTTGCCAGGTTTTGATCTACAAATAAGCCTTGATAGTGGTATTACACCTTTCAAGAGTCTTCCCTTCTGCCACTTCCCCAAAGAGCTGCAGTTTGTTTGGGTTCCAAAGCATGACATCTTGATGTTATTCTTAATATTGATGCCACTGCTATATATCTCTATATCATATTACGACTTTTCTAGGAAAGGACATTTTGTGGATGACAGTGTTAAAAATAAATGTTTTATATACAGGAAGTTTGTACATGATGTAAAAATGTGAAAGAACATGTTATAAATGTAAACAGACAGGGCATTTGTTGGTAGATTGTATAAAGGAATAAAAATACGTTTAGAAGAAAATGTAAATGATAAAAATAAGGAGTGAATACAACAGGACAAGAAATAAGATGACTGAGTAAAAAATGGATAAATAATCATACACAAGATTCAAAAAAAAAAAAAAAAAGAAAGAGAAGAAGGTGAATTAGAAATGGAGTCAGAAGTTAGTGTTGAGGGAGATATTGATTGTTAGGTAGCTAAAAAGAAATATTATATTGGAAAACGAGTGAAGAATAGAAAAAGGAAATTTTGTGGACTAGGATTAAAAAGCAAAAAAGAAAGGAAATAGATAAAAATACATAATTTTGTATAAATTTAGAAGAGGAGAAACAGATAACAGCATAAAATGTTTAGTACAAAGAACTGGGGTACTACACTGGTGTAATAAATGTGAAGTAGATATTATAATATTAGATGATGTTAGTGGTTTAACAAAGGAAGAAAGATTGCAAAGAGAAAACTTATGAAGAGGAGGTATAATTTGGAATTTGGGAGGAGAAACTTGTTCAGGAATAGCAGTACTATATAGTACAGCAATTTTGATATTAGATTTTACTTTAGTAAGATTAGGATGATTATTAGTAGTAGACGTAAGATGGGAAATAACGTTTATAGACCTATAACATTATATGCATATGTATCATATAAAGAGAGAGAGAAAGGCTGTTTAAAACATACTAGATTATATAACAGTTAATACAGATGCCAGAGCTACAAGTGATTTTTAACTGTGACTTAAAGAATTAAAAGAAAAAAAATAGATCAGATAAGAAAATAATGAGGGAGATTAAGAAATGAGAAAATTTAGTATTAGGGAATATAAACTTAAGTACATACAGGAGTTCACATGTTAAAATACAGATTTTTTTTTAGTTTCTAAAAGTACAGAAATAATCATAGAAGCAGCAGTAGAAACAGGATTTTCAGATCATATGGCGATATGGATAAAAACTGAAGAAAATGAACATATAAAAATCAGAAAAGGAATTAAAAGTATAAATAAGAAAGGAAAAGATAACATATTGAATTTATGGAGGGACAATATAACTATGGGAAACTTTTATAATAATTGGACAGAATGGTGGTTAGTATTTAAAGAAAAATATAAAATAAATTATTTACAATGGGAATGTGGAATAAAGAAAAGAAAAACAAGAATATGTGGAAATGCGAATAAGGCATTAGAAAGCTTGGGAAGAAATGAGACTGTATAAAAGAATACAAGAAAAAAATCAAGGTCTTGTATAAACAAAGATATTTTCTGCAAGGAAAAAAGGAAAAATAATTTCCTTATTTAAGTAAACTGGTAAAAGAAGAAAGTGGTATAATAAGAGAATGAAAACTAAAAATGGAAAAGTGGAAAAAGAACAAGGAAGTATTATAGAAATTATAGTACATTATGTTAAAAAGTTGGTAAGGAAAAGATACATAATGAAAATAAATAGAATGTTAAGCAATTTAATACATAAATAAAAATAAGGACAAACAGGTTAAGTTAAGAGAATTAGATAAAGTGATGAAAGTAAATCTTAATTCTGCAGTAGGTTTAGATTGTATAGGCTATTTAATGTATAAGAACATGGAGCTCTGGCAAAAAGAAATCTTAATATGTGTATTTAATGAATGGCTAAAGGATGGCACTTGTTAAACAATATATACTGAAATTGTAAGATTTATATGGGAGAAAGGAGGGAAAGATGAAATGAATGATTGGAGACCAGCTGTATTAAATAATACCGAATAAAAGATATTTATGAAAATAATACAAATAAGATGACAGAATAAAATACATAATAAATTAGAAGAGAGTATTTATGGAGTTAAAGGAAAAGGATGCCAGAAGGTATTAATAGTTGCTAGAGAAATTTTAGATGATGTTAAAGAAAATAATAAAGCAAAATTATTGGTAGGAGATATAAATAAAGCATTTGATGCAACAGATCATGACATGCTATGGAAAATAACAGAAAAATATAATTTTAGTAAAATACAGAAAGTAAGTAATTAAATCAATATACAGAAATTGCAAGATAAGAGTTTTGATAAATAGTTGGTTAAATGAAAAGACAGAGATAAACAGAAGTTTAAAACAAGGATATAGAATAAGTAGTATTTTATCTGTAATATTTATAAATTGGCTAGCAAGGAAAAACAGCTGAAAAAAATGAGAAAAGTACAAAACACACAGAATAATGGTATTAAATATCCAGTTATTGTATCTTATGTGGATGATATTATTCTTATGACTAAGGAACGTAAAATGATGGAAAAAGTGATTGTGTGTAAATAATTCCTAACAAGAAATAGGGATATCATTAAATATAGAAATAAAGCAAGGGATTTAGATCAGAAGACAAGTTAAAAGGAATTCAATTGGGGTAAAGGAAATATCGGTATTAGGAATAAAATTTGGTATACTGGGTGTTATGGAACAATGGATGAAAATTTTGCAAGAATTAAGAGAAACTAGTATTATATGGAGAAGATATAGATAATCTTATAAATAAAAAGTGCATTTGATTACTTCTATATGGATGGGAAAAACAGCATATGTGGCTAGAGTATATATAATGCCAAAAGGTTTAGAAAAACAGTTTATTGAACTGATGTTCAGATTTATTTGGAGATCTAGATCAAATCTGATAAAAAGAGGAGCATTATACATGGCTAAAGATGATGGGGGGTTGGAGCTATTGAAATTATAAAGGGTATTATGATGCATAAAAGGAAAAGAAGCAATTTGGTAACAGCAATATTTAAATATGACAGAGAATGGAATCTAATAAAATTGAAAAAGAGGGAGAGGGAATGGACTAATGAAATAAAAATGTATCAAGAAAAATAAAAATATAGAAGTTAAGTATAGAGAATCTAGAAGAAAATAGAAAAATAGAAAAATTTGGTACAAAAACATAATAATGTAAAACAAAAAGCTGAAAATGAAGGAGGAACACAGATGTAATGTACATTTATGTAAATTTGTGAATATGTCAATTTGTATTATTTTATATAATAAAACACCCCTACTCTTTTCAATAAGTGCTGTGGGATCCTTTGCATCCACCTGAGCTACCATCAACTCAAGCAGATGGGTTCTCGGTTTAATATCTCATCTGAAAGATGGCACACTCAGAAGTGCAGAACCCTCCTTATGGCACACTACAGTGTCAGTAATTGATCTACCTCTGGTGGGAATAGAACCAAAAGTGAGTGTGCTACTTGTTGCACCACTAACACTGAATTACACTCCTAACGAACTAGCCCAATATCTCCATCTACACAATATAAGCTGACAAAATTATTTTTAGTGAAAATAGAACCGATCCCTCACAATGCAAACACCTGTTGGCATTATACATTAAAATACTATGCAGAACAGCTGTACAAAATACATCTTCAAAGGGGGTTATATCACTTCAAAATGCAATATTCTGCATGTTATACACTATTCCAACACCTGCTGTGCTTTCAGATGTCAGTTAGATTGTTATGCATGCCAACTGTCCTGAATAAATAAATACAATAGCGAACATATTTATGTCTCCACCCCTTAAAAGCATCACTTACTCTTGACACATTCCAGTGTTGGTTTGAGCAAGCCGTTTCTTTTTTTATAATATGATTCCCCCCACTGCCATGCCAACCTTCATGCCTTCCCCAACTGAACATACACTGTAACAATTAGCAGTATTTGCCATAATAAGAACAGACTTTGAATGAGCTTGACTGTTTTATAAGATTTTTATTTACAAAACAAAAACAACAAAATTGGCAGTAGCATTCAAGTAGGTAGGGAGAGTGGACTAATGGTTAAGGTGTTTGCCTTACAAACACAAGGTGCAGGGTTTGAGTCTCACAAGAGATAATTGGCTAGGCTTAAAAAATGTCTCACAAGGGCAGTTAGCCTACTACAATTAATTAATAAGTTAAGTAACAGTCATTCAGATACTGCTAGGATAACTTCCAATACTGATGTCAATAATTTAATTATTCCAGAATGCACAGTGTTTTTCACAATGTTAGCCAGTAAGCAAAAAAGTTTAAAGCATCAGTCTTATCCTGTCAAGACTCTGTTACCCTACAAGTGGAGGCAACTGTATTAGTTACTCAAAGAACAGTAGCTCCTTTTCCAGTTTTCAGGGGCATCTTCCAGACTTTCTTAATCCTTCACTTGTAGCTCCCTGGAAGACCCCTCTTTTGAACCCTCTTGTAGGCCTAGACATCAGGAATATGATCTCCTCAGCAGATACTGCTGATCATGCACTCCTGAGAGACACCTGTTCCTCATTGGTTGTCACTGAGATCCTCTGACTGATTTGCCTGCCTGTTTGTATTTCTTAGGAAATTTGCAGTTCCCTTCCCTGATGCATCTTTCTGGTACATGCAACCCAGGAGACTCAGCAGTAGGCAAAGTCCATCTGGACAATTTTGGGTTGCAACCTTTCTGACAGTTCAGCCATTATAAAGGGGAATTTAAGTAAAGAAATTCCCTACAAAACAAATTGTACTTCAGGATGAAAAGGAACAAATTTCAGGCAGGACATCTCCTCCTTCTCTCTCTCTCTCTCTCTCTCTCTCACACACACACACACACACACACACACACACACACACACACACGGATAACAGTTCTCAGCATTATTGAGAGCTCCAGTTTCTTTACTTACATAACATATACTCATCTCAATCTATAGTTTGAGACAAGACACCACACCTATGTCTACCTTAGAGGCATTTGTGCACATTATTAATTTCTTGAGGTCTGGAGCTAGCAGCTTTGGTTCTTAACACAGCATTTATTATAGTTGTCCAACATGTTTAGTGTTAAATGGCCACTTACCTTCAAGGGAGTCTTACCCTTAGTGAAATCAGTTAAAGGCCAAGCAGCTAGGCCTAAAAAAAGGCTTAAACTGTTTCTTAGTGGTTGTCATGATCCAGTACTGTACTGCTTCAATTGTCTCAGTCTGTGGTTTCACTATCCTTTGGCCTGCTACATAAATAGTGGGCTTTTCCCATCTCTTACTTGACTTAGCTGAGATAGCAGTCAACCTAGCTTGATAAAGGTGATCAAAAATGGCTTGAACTTAATGGACATGGCTTCCCAATGCTCAGAAATATAATATGCAGGTAGGCTCCTGCATATCTGGCATTGAGTGCAAGAATTTTATCCATCAGCAATTTAAATGTTGAACATGCTGAAAATATTCCTATGGTGATCAAATGTCAGGACTCTGTAATAGAAGAGTCCATTTAGTGTGGAAAATAACATTTTTTTAGCTTCTGGTGCTAGTAGAGATAGGCAATAGCCTTTTGTTAGGTCCATTGTGGATAGAAATTTAGCCTTGTCCTATTTTTAATTAGTTTGTCCAGTTGGGGTATGGTATACAAATCCAACTGACATCTGCTTTTCAATTTTTCTGAAGTCGCTCGAAAACCTTACATACTGATTTGGCCTAGGGAATAGTACAATGGGGCTATTCAACTCACTTTGGGATTCTTCTAGGACCCCAGGTTTGAGCAAAGTCTGTACCTCTTTCTTAACTGCTTGGTGCAGTTTCTATTTTGTGCTGCATTAAACTGGTTGTAACAGACAATTCTAAAAATATATCTTTATTCCCAAGTAGAGATACTAATTCCTTTACTTCTTTTTTTCTAAATCACAAATAATGCCTCATTATTTTGACTTTTGTGGAGGCCTTAACTTCTTTTGTAAACATACTAATTACAGAAACTTCAGTTTCTTTCCAAGGTTTCAGAACATTTACACGCTACAATTGTTCTAGTTTCCTCTTTCCTGGTTGTCTCACCCAATAATTTATTTCACTTACTTTTTCTACAATTTCAAAAGGTCCTTGCCACTTTGTAAGAAAATTGTTTTCCAGTACTAAACACAAGTAGTTTATACCCTTGTTTGAATTCTGTGACAAATATTTTTGTTCCATGCTCCTTGACGCATCTCCTGTGTCATGTGCTCTTACAATAGGCATTATAGTTAACTGGACAGAATCATATTTCTGGAACCACAAGAGTTCCAAAAGAAGTGTCAACAGTAAATACTTAAGTACAAACTATTTTTATAGTGGTAGTATTATGTATGTTGTAAACATAGTAACTATTAAGTTTTAATATTTTGTAAATAACTTACAGTATCTAAGCAACCACTCACATTACACACATATTAGCAGCATTTTGTTCAGCCAGTTGAGAACCTTCATATGGGGCTACACAGTTGTGCTTGTGCTACTTTATTGTCAAGATATTTACAAAATCATGATATTTATGACACTATAAATAAATATGATATGAATTAATATCTTTTAACCTGCACTAGACAGAGGCCAAATATCAATACAGTTGTGCTTGCCATTGTGCAAGCTTTAAAATGAAATCTTTTAATTCTTTGTATGTAGCATAGTCTTGGAATTATTAATGCAAATGTTAACAAGCAATATTTGATGCCCAAAGGCATAAGTAGGATATAACTGCAGACAAGCATTAGAGGCATCATTCAATTGTAATGTGTTTCAACCTATTGTGCAGATCCGTAAAATGTTCTATCACACTTTAAAGGGAATGTTTTCCTCACACATTTCTTTTGCTGTATCTAGTAAGTCTCAGGGATGTCTGTCATAGGGTCTATATTATCTTGCCGAAAGCTGTTAACAGCGAATACGGCAACATCGAACAATAAACCACGAAATCCCACTAATACGAATGTGCAGGTCACCGATTTTTTCCTAGGGAAAAAAATCGGTGTACCAACCAAACACAACAGACCACCTAAATCATTACAAACCGGGGGGGCTTCTCCCCCCACACCACTCTAACTAAATATACCAACTCTGAAATTGCACTACAGTGGGGTAAAAGGCAATTTCATGGCGACGACGAAGTGATTTTTTTACCTAGGAAAAAAAATCTGTGACATGGCCATTCGCATTAGTGGGATTTCATGGTTTATTGCTCGATGTTGTCGTATTCACTGGAAATAGTTTTTGGCAAGACAATATAGACCCTTTGTCATATAGGTGTTTGGATAGCATAAATCCATTTAAAGCTTGGAGTACTTCATGCACAGCAAAGAAAATGTATGCATGCAGTTGGTTCCAATTTCTCCCATCCAGTTTTCTAATAATTCATGACACAGACTTTAAAGTTTTATTAAAGCACTCAACTAACTCATCTGTTTGAGGATGATATATAGATGTCCTTAGTTGTTTCACTTTACAGAACTGGAAAAAAATATGCATCTCTCTTGATGTGAATAGGGTTCCTTGGCCAGAATGAATTCCTTAAAGAATTCCTACTCTTGAGATAAAAATAAAAAACAGCACAGTTCTTTTTGCTATGGACTTTACATTGTCTTCATGGGGTATTGCCTCAGGAAATTTTGAATAATCATTGTGTACCAGGGTATACTGATTGCCTTTACTCAGCTTAAGAAATGGACATACAATGTCAATTGTTATTCTCTCCAATGTTGTTGTCTTTTGGCTTTTCCCGGTTAGGGGTCGACACAGCGGAACTCCAGTCCACTAATGATTGGCAGTAGATTTTCACGAACGCTGAGGTGCCAGCTCGAAGTTCAATAAGCAAAGGTATCAGAGAGTTATTAAACCCTGAGAAGGGTATTTTTTTTTTAATAACACCTTTAACTGTGTCAGAAATGATAATTCAATAAACTTACATTTATATAAAATTAATCAAACCATATTAACAAGCTCAAATATATAAACATGCATCACATATATTATATTTTTTATAAAATATATTCAACTCAGCATTACATAAATTGTTCATGTTCTACCTTTTATTAAACCTCATTCCTCATCCAAAGCATTTTTCTGCATGTATTCTTCTCACAATATCCATTTTTATTTGTAATTTCCTCCTACCCTTTTCTAAAGATACTACTTCCTGTTCTTTTAACTCTGTTACAATATCCACTGCTTCAAGTATGGTTGTTTTAGTCTTTGATGTCCATTTTCTAGTAATTGTTCTTTTGGCAAACACCACAATTAAACTTAACAAGTCCTTACTACATTTTGGCAATTCAGATCCTGTATCCTAGTTCAAAAATCATTTCCTTAGTTATTTAAGCTCATTTGCTCACCCAACATTCCTGACAGAGTACTCTGTAGGGAATTTGTAAAGTCTGCCAACTCATTACACTCCCGAAACATATGCTCCCAGGTATCTATTTTTCCCCCATTACACCAACATTTGCCATCTACCAGAATTGTCTCCTTGGGGGTATAAAAGTACCTATGCAAACACTTCCAGATAAAAATTCTAAATCTTTTAGACTTTGTTGCACATTCCGGAGTCGTACAGGTATTTTCCCATTTCTTCTTTCAGATTTGCTTATCTAATCTCTTTTTCCAGTCTTTTCTGACCTCCTCTGATTGCTATTGTGTAATGTTTTATATGTTGTACTACTTATCTCTTTTTAGCAACAACTTCTGTTCTAGATTCAACTAAAAACGTAGCTAGTGCAGGTCTTTCACTTAGCATTCCCCTATCCTTCATCTTTGCCTATACTCAGATATCAATCTCTGATAGTGAAGGCAATCTTTAGCCTGCAGTGCAAATGCTTTCTTGGCCTCTTCCCATTCTATTACCTTTCTCCGATTATTTGTTTCCAATACCTTGGTTCCTTTGCCAGTTTCCTCCAGTAATTTCCAGCCTCCTCTTGCCTGTTCTCTGTGCCCCTAATTAGAGTCATCCTTATCAGCAAAATCTTCTTTCTCCATTCCTGTGTTGGCTTAGTTCTTGTCATACTTTCTGCCAATTTATGAATATAATATTCCGCATGACTGTTGTCATTCTCCTTAGAGATCTGCATCCAAAATTCCACTCTTTCCTTATTTCTTGAATTTCTACCCTGCTTCATCATCATCCCTTTCCACTTTGAATTGTAGCTTTCTGCTTGTGTTATGTATAAGACCGTTTACTGTTTAGATCTAAAATATCCCTTCAAATCAAGTATCCTAAATCTCCTTTTTCTATTGGAAGTATCATCTTATCCTACTAGACTCTTGCCCTCTTCCCCCTCCCAGATAAACTCCTTCAACTCTTTAGTAATTACTGTTCACAGCTTCCCTTCTGGTTGATAAAAATATGCTTGGCCTATGTATAAAACTAAGGGGACTAAATCATTTTGGGAAGGGTATTATCCGTGGATGTCCTGGGGAAGAAACACATTATTTTCTATGACCTTTATAATCCCAAGCCAATAAAATCTAGTTAATAACCTACCTTTTGTCTTATCCTTTTCACAATGACCATGCACAATGTAGCTATGTCTCTCTACTGGTAGCCATGTGCTACATTCATTACAAGTTTACTAAAAGGCCTTGGTTCAGTATGTCATGGGTCATCCTGTAGTGCAATATAAACGCATGGCCATGAAGTGGGATGGTTTTGTTTCTTTTCCCCCCTTTTTGCTCTAATTGTATTCTCTCAAGCTCTTCTTAATGTATTGTTCTCTCAATTAGCATTCCCTGAGGCTGACCAAAACAACATCATTTTCACCAGTATTGTGACAAGAACTGGAGGCTGTAGTCTCCTATATGACTACATGTACAGATTTCGCCCTTTTGTCTAGTTTATTCTTTTTAACACTTACCTCATGAAAGTAATTTTCTGCTGCCAGGAATACTGGCATTTTCTTTTTCTCTACTTCAGTAGTTACCTTACTTTCTTTATCTTAGAGTTTTGCTCCTGTTTCTTAATGACTCTAGGTTTTGATGTAGTTGTGTGTATAGTGGTCTTGGACATGGTCTCTCTGCTTTACTTGCCTGCTCTGTATTCCTCAGGAATATTGCAGTTCTCTTCCCTGAAATACTCTCTAGTAAGGGTAAACCCAGCAGACCCAACACCACCATAAGTTGTGTTCTTCCAAAGCAGAACACATACATATAAAACACCATAAATATCCCTTGTCAAACTAGCCACTGTATCCATGACATAATGGGTACACAGACACAAAAAGAGTATAAAGTCAAGGGAAAACAAATTTACAAAAATATGTATGGTAAGATAAGAAAGACAGTAAGGACTGAACTTCAGCAGTATGAATTCACAACAAAGGTACTATTACAGGTTTATGCCACTAACATTCAGTTAGGGAGTCTGTGTCAGCAAGCAGAGCAGCAAGTGATAATATGTCATGGACCACTATCGAAAGAGACTGGTTTTGAACCCTTATGTCACTAGAGAGAGGCACCAGAGAGTATTCATTCATTATGTCACTGGTCTCTCTCTCTCTCTCTCTCTCTCTCTCTCTCTCTCTTTCTGCCTATTTGCTACATGTCTACAAAAATGGCAAATGCTGTGAAGGCACCAGGGTAAAATATTGCCTTGACTTACTTTTTGCTTTCTATGTGTCATTTTTTATTTATTAATATATGGAGGATAATCACTTTATATGTGGAATTATATGCTTTTTATGCTAGAAATGGCAAATGTCTATGTGTGCATCAGCCTTGTGTTACTTAGAGCTCTAATATTAATTGTTATACTTTAGTTTGCTAAAAACAAAATAACGATTTTATTTAACCTGTCTTCAGTGTTAAATGTATATTTAGCATGTACTAATATCAAACTTGATTTTGTACATAATATACACAGTTTTTTTTTTTTTATATTTGGTGAGGATTGTGGCTAAAAAGGGTCTTTGGATTAGGCCACATGCTCAGTTAAACAAACAAAATAAAATACATTCAAGCAGACTTTTGGGGCAATATACAAAACAGTTAATTGCTCAAAAAAAGTGTGCTGTTATTTATTTTGTTTGCAATTATGAAGAATGATCAGAAAATGTAATTAAAATAATCTGTGTTACCTTCTTCAAACAGATTGTTCTTGGGAACATGTTGAAATGAAGTATCCAGCTGGTGACCGTGAGCACCAGACTCGTATGCTACTGAATTATGCAATTACAGTAAAAGGAACACCAAGGTTGCAAAATTACAGGGTAAAATGAGATTCATTTTCTGTTGATAAGATACCTAGAAACAAGTGCATTGTGTGTGTGGGGGATGCAAATCTACCATCTGCAGTGGCAATATAAACAATGTGTGGATGGTTATTCACTGAAGCCACAGAAATATTTTGCTATCGAAGGATGCATTAGCAATACCAGGCTGCCAAAATGCATTGTTAAATGTCCTGTTAAAATCCAGTCAGATCAAAACTGCATTTTCATTCTTCTAATGTCATAATCGCCTAAGCAAAAGAAAAACATGATAATTGCACTGATCCCCACTCTCTGTACTGGCGAGAGACCACGCTGCTTCAACTGCTGTAATCCACAGCTTTCCAGAGAAGTATAAGGTGTGACGTGTGTACATCGAAATGTTGAAATGTTTACCTAGGAGGTGTGCCAGTACCTGTGTACTTTCCATCCCTTTTACATGATGTACATGAGAGCTATGTAATGCACAATCCTGGTATGCTGCATTGTGTTTACAAGAGACAATGGCTACTGTGTCTACATTTCCACCTATGCAGTATAACATTCTAACATATGGCAAACCGCAAACTAGGCAGCTAAAAAACAGACTGACTGCACATTTCATAAACATAATTCAGTAAGACAAAAAAGTACCAGCTTAATTTTGCATTAGCTGTTCCAGAAGCTGATTCCTATGTACTTGTGTTGCAGATGCCAAAACCTTATTTAACAAGAAAAGTTTATTCTTTTAACAAACATTTTTTTACAATGATCATTATAAACAAATTCTGCTTTCTAACAATTCACTGTAGACTGCCAACTGTAATAATTTTTTCTACTTCTGCAGTTTATTTTTATTTTAATGCCTGATAACACATCTTTAAAGCTTGTCAAAACTCCTTTATCTACCCTTGCAACACCTCCTCTCTTGTAACTTCTCTTAAGTTATCTTTTTGGCTAAAGATTACGTTGTTACAAGCCCAGTCATCGTGAGGTTAGTTCAACAGTCATATCCTTCCTGAAAGCAGTAGTGAGTAAGAGTAAGAGTACACTCAATCGCATGAAATGGTTACTCAACCACCAGACTTTTACACCCCAACACAGAAAAAGAACCAAATTTGTAAGGCAAAATAGTCTAAGTCTCTTAAACTATGAGTATTTTTTAACTTATTTTTATTTTAATTTGCATATCAGACCCACCCGCTCAGTTTTACTACACTTGACACTTTCCCATTAATGAAATAAAGGGAAAGTATCCAACTTGTTTTATTTATAATTAAGACAAAAATTTCAAAAAGAACAGTGGAGCAGACCCACTGTCACAGAGTCAAGGTATTTGCCCTGTGCCACAGGTGACCACAGTTTGGGAACTGACCTTGTATGGTTAAATGGGTGGAGTGTGTACAAAATTAAGACAGCACACAGCTCTCGAATCCCAAGGGGAAGCTGTGGGGTTCACTGGTGCCAGTACAACTTCTAGTGGAATCTAGGTACTTTGCGTGTTGCAATATATAAGGCAGGGAAAGGGCAGACATCCAGTGCTTACAGTGTGTTGTACTTGTTGTGCCTGAAATGTTATTATACATTGCCCATCTTTTAGAGACCCTGGCCAGTCTGTGGAATAGTGGTTTACAGCACCCATCCATCACTTCTCATGACTTCTCTCTCCCCTCCCTGGTATACAGTAGCCACAAGGCTCTACCTCCGGTGTCAGAACGCCTGTCTGACAAAGGTATACATCCAGGATCACCCATAAAGGAAGTAATGGTTACTTTGCAGGTGTTGAGAAAGGACAGAATAACAGGTTGGAGGCTAATACTGATGCATAAGGAATGGGTACATAGAAAAGAAAAAAAGAATAATGCTTAACTAGTTGTCATGTTTCATTAGCTCTGTGGACTGCTCTACATTCTTAAAAAATAACTACTGCCCAGTCATTCAAAGTTAGTCCTTATCTGCTGGCCATTATAACCTGTTATTAAACCTACTTACAAATGGCTCGACAGTTTCTTAGTATATTCAAATCCCTGTTATAGGGGCTCTGCCTGATGTATATTGGAATCCTGTTCCAAAGCATGGGGAGTCTCTGGGACAGGAATCTATCCCTCCAGCATGTCCTATTTATCATTGTGCTGAGGTTTATATCTCTAGAGCATGTGGCTCTCCGGGATTTGTTTTTTTTTAGGTGGAGCATGTCCATCAATTTGGGGTTGGACATGGCCTTGTATGTCAGGCAGAGAGCACCTCTGAGTAAGTGGTATGCAACCGAGTACAACTGGAGTTTCTTGAGTTGGGCTGCATAGGGCATCTGTTTGAGGCCAGTAATCCTCTTGGTGGGATACTTTTGTGGTCTTTCCAACTGTTGTAGGTGTCTTGTAAGGTACATCCTAAATGGGGCGCTGTATTCTATGATGGGTCTAATGAGTGATGAGTAGAGAAGCACAATAACCTCTTTTGTTCTAGATGCGAATCCTTTTGTGATTAGGTGGGCCACATAGAAGGATTTTCTAACCACCTTGGCAATATGATTATCAAAGGAGAGATTACTATCTACTTGGGTCCCCAGATCCCTTATTACATTTTCTGTATTTAGAGGACTACTACCTATGTGGTAGTTCGCGGGTACTTTATTTTTTCCAAAGGGGATGACTATGCACTTTTTGACATTTAACTTGAGGCCATGATTTTGACACCAGGTATCCATCTCAGTGAGACCCTTCTGGAGGGTGTCTGTATCAGCCAGAGAATCAATTATGGCCCCTAGTTTGCTGTCATCTGCAAACTTGGTCAGCCATAGTCCTCCTATGCTTGCATGTACCTCTGAGAAGTATATAATGAACAGGAGGTGTCCTAGGACTGAGCCCTGAGGGACGCCACTTGTCGGACATAGAGCCTGCAACTCTCACCATGTGGGTTCTATCCATGAGCCAGTTGGCAACCCATCTCGTGACATAGGGGTTTATGTTCAAGCTGGTGAGCTTGTCTATAATACTAGAATGGGGAATGGTATCAAAAGCCTTTGCAAGGTTTAGGTAGGCTGTGTAGACCTCCTTTCCCTTGTCTAATGCCTTGGTAACTGTCTCAAAGAAGTCCACCAGGTTTAGGAGGCAATATCTGTCCTTAACAATGCCAAACTGGGTAGGGTCCAAGGTTTGGAGGTTCCCAATGTTTCTGTTAATTAGTTCCATGATGATGTGCTCCACAGCCTTGCAGACCAGGCTAGTCAGGCTTATAGGGCGATAGTTCCCGGGGTTTGTTGTGGCTCCACCTTTGTGGAGTGGGATAACTGTTGCTGTGCGCCACTCTGTGGGTATGTAGCCTGTAGAGAGGCTGAGTTTGAACAGTGTGTTTAGGTGAGGGGTTAGTTCATTTTGGAGCTCTTGTAAGACGCAGCCTGGGACACAGTACGGTCCCATTGAGGCTGTGTTTTTGGCTTTGGATAGGGCTGTTTTAACCTGTGTGTCAGTGATTGATGGGGCCCTACATTATTCTGGTATGGTTATGGGTCCTTTAGGTGGTGAGAGGGGGATGAAGTTTGCACTAAACCTGTCTGCCAGAATGTTGGCAATATCAGTCGGTTCAGTGTATTTTGTGCCATTCTGCACTAACTCAGAGCAGATCTGAGAGTTTCCGCTTAGGTTCTTGACATAGCTAAAGAACGCTTTGTGGTTATCTTTGGAGTCATTGGCAATTTTTCTTTCGAAATTAGCCTTGGATGATTTAATGAGAGACCGTAGTGTCTTGCTGATAGTGATCAGGGATGTTTTTCCTTCTTGGGATTTTACTCTTTCTGTACTAGTTTCCTCCTTCTGTTACATAGCTTGTTTATGGCAGGGGTCCACCAGACTAGTTTCCTTTTCTTGGAGGAGTGAGTCTTGGTTTTACTTGGGATAGCACAATCCATGCATTCCTGCAGATGCACATAGAGTGCCATTGTAAAGGGTTCTGCAGCTTGGACAGCATTATCCTTTAGCATGGGGGCTGTGAACCTTTACACCTCGGTCTTAAGTAAGGTGAAATTTGCTTTTGAAAAGTTTTTTGCGGCGGTTTCCTTGATTGGGGGTGGGGGCAGAATGTGGATATCCAGAGTGATTAGTCTATGGTCTGATCTAACCAGTGAGGGGTTGACCTCCGGTGTGGAACACCGGTCACCCATATTGGTGATGACCAGGTCCAATATGTTGTTCCCTCTAGTGGGGGTGTTGACCAGTTGATCAGGGCATTCGAATTTATAAATTCTAGGAAACGTTGGGCAAGGGCGTTCGTAATTGAGTAGTTCTCCCAATTTATGTTTGGGTAATTGAAATCACCCAGTATTAGGGTGTTTGGTAGGACCTTCATATTTCCCAGTGTCTCCAGAAATGTGGAATGGGGGTCCTGGCTCATGGTGGGTGATCTGTAGTAAGCTTCAATTTGGATTGCAGTTTTGCCCGTTGTTAGTTGCACATGGATGATCTCTGATGCATTGTGCTGCGCTACTAACCTGGAGGTGTGGGTATCCTTGATGAATATGGATACACCCCCACCTTTTGTATTTCAGTCCTGGTTCTGTGGCCAAAAGGTATGGTATGAGTTATAGCCTAGCAGTGCTGGGGTGCTCTCAGCAGCCTTAAACGAGGTTTCTGTTACTGCACAGATGTCTATGTTCTCCATACTGAGGAGAGCCTTGAGTGCATGCATTTTGAGGTTTAGACTTCTGGCGTTGAGTAGCATTACCCTCAGATTTTGGTTACTTGTGCTATTTATGGTGGTGGGTTTGTCTTTTAAGCCTTGCCTAAAAAAGGCACTATGGGGGCGGCAAGAGCCTTGGCCAGTATTCGAAAGCCTAAGGGTGACAGGTGCAAGCCATCTCTTGCGAAGCAACGTGGCTTGTCGAGCATGTCATCCCAGGCGGACAGATACTGGATCCCCTTTGAATGACACCAGAAACTTAGCCAATTGTTGAAATTGATCATTTTTTCTTTATACTGTGGCATCATTCTTGGTGAGGGCAGGATGCTACTCAGGGTCAGGGTCATACTGGCCTTGGCTACATGATCAGACAGCTCTTCCAAGTCTCTTTTCATGTAGTCCAGGAAGGCATGTCTGAGGTCATTCACACCAACATGGACAATGACAGAGTCATATTTGTACTTGTTCTGGAGTGACCTGAGTGCTTGTATTATGTGGCGGATCCTGGCGCCCGACAGGCAGCTAACTGTAACCTTCTTCTTGTGTTTCATGGTTGGTGATGGGGTGTGGAGGTTGCTTTTATGTCTGCTTTGGAGGTCTCTGTTGCTTTTGCAGATTTTTATTTAGAGCCTCCGACTATGTTTTCATGTATTCATGTGTGTTATTTGCCAGTGTTGGTTTATTAGGTCTATGTGAGACTGGTGGTGTGTTGCAAGTATTACCCTTCTCCCCTTGACTGTCAGTTCCAGTCTTGGGTTGAGAGAGCTTTGCCTCCAGTTTGGCTGTATAATTGCATCTCTCGCATATATTAGTGTTTGGTGGTAGGAGGAGAGGGTTGTCTGTGTACATGAGCCAGTTGTAACTTTGCCTCAAAATGCAGGGGGGCTTGATACAGTGGGGTTAGAAAAATAACTTTTTCCCACTGTAGTGTGATCTTGGAGTTCATCATCTTCTTTTGGCTGTTCCCGTTAGGGGTCACCACAGCGGATCTCCTGTTTCCATTTCTTCCTGTCCTCTGCATCTTGCTTTGTCACACCAACCACCTGCATGTCCTCTCTCATCACATCCATAAACCTCATCTTAGGCCTTCCTCTTTTCCTGTTACCTGGTAGCTTCATCCTTAGCATCTTTTTCCCAATATACTCAGCATCCCTCCTCAGCACATGTCCAAACCAACATAATCTTGCCTCTCTGGCTTTGTCTCCAAACCTTCCAACTTGGGCTGACCCTCTAATATATTTATTCCTAATCCTGTCCACCCTCGTCACACATAGTGCAAATCTTAACATCTTTAACTCTGCCACATCCAGCTCAAACTCCTGCCTTTTTGTCAATGCCACTGTCTCCAACCCATATAACATAGCTGGTCTCACTACCCTCTTGTAGACCTTCCCTTTCACTCTTACAGGTACTCGTCTGTCACAAATCACTCCTGACACACTTCTCCATCCACTCCATCCTGCCTGTACTCTCTTCTTCACCTCTCTTCCACACTCACCGTTACTCTGAACTATTGACCCCAAGTATTTAAACTCATCCACCTTCACCACCTCTACTCCTTGCATCCTCACCATTCCTCTATCCTCCCTCTCATTCACACACATATATTCTGTCTTAGTCCTGCTGACCTTCATTCCCCTTCTCTCTAGAGCATATCTCCATCTCTCCAGTGTCTCCTCCACCTGTTCTACTCTCACTACAGATCACAATGTCATCTACAAACATCATAGTCCATGGGGACTCCTGTCTGATCTTGTCTGTCAACCTGTCCATCACCATTGCAAATAAGAAAGGGCTAAAAGCTGATCCTTGATGTAACCCCACTTCCACCTTAAACGCATCCGTCACTCCCTCCGCAGACCTCACTGCTGTCACACTACTCTCGTACATATCCTGTACCACTTTTACATACTTCTCTGACACTCCTGACTTCCTCATACAATACCACAACTCCTCTCTAGGCACCCTGTCATAAGCTTTCTCTAAGTCTACAAAAACACAATGCAACTCCTTCTGTCCTTCTGACATTCTCTGTACTTCTCCATCAATACTCTCAGAGCAAACATCGCATCTGAAGTGCTCTTTCCTGGCATGAAACCATACTGCTGTTCATTAATCATCACGTCCCTTCTTAACCTAGCTTCCACTACTATTTCCCATAACTTCATGCTGTGACTGATCAACTTAATCCCTCTGTAGTTACTACAGCTCTGCACATCACCTTTATTCTTAAAAATCGGTACCAAAACACTTTTTCTCCATTCCTCAGGCATCCTCTCACTTTCTAAGATTTCATTAAACAATCTGGTTAAAAACTCCACTGCCATTTCACCTAAATACCTCCATGCTTCCACAGGTACTTCATCTGGGCAAACAGCCTTTCCAGTCTTTATTCTCTTCATAGCTATCCTTACTAATCCATTGTACATGATTCACTATCCCTACATCATCCAACCTTCTCTCCCTCTCATTCTCTTCATTCATCAACCCCTCAAAGTACTCTTTCCATCTCAACACACTCTCCTCGCTTGTATGTTTCCCTCATTATCCTTTATCACCTTTACCAGCTGCACATATTTCCTAGCTTGGTCCCTCTGTCTAGCCAATCAGTACAGGTCCTTTTCTCCCTCCTTAGTGTCCAACCTTTCATACAACTCTTCATATGCCTTATCCTTAGCCTTCGCCACCTCTCTCTTTGCCATGCACCTCATCTCCTTATACGCCTGTCTACTTTCTTCATCTCTCTGACAATCCCACTTCTTCTTTGCCAACCTCTTTCTCTGTATACTCTCCTGTACTTCCTCATTCCACCACCATGTCTCTTTGTCGTCCTTCCTCTGTCCCGATGTGATACCAAGCACCTTTCTAGCCGTCTCCCTTACTAGCTCTGCTGTAGTTACCCAGCTATTTGGTAACTCTTCACTGCCACCCAGTGCCTGTCTTAACTCATCCCTGAACTCCACCTCACAATTACCCTTTTTCAATTTCCACCATTTGATCCTTGGTGCTGCCCTCACACTCCTCCTCCTCTTCTTGATTACCAACATCATCCTACAAACCACATCCTATGCTGCCTAACTACACTTTCTCCGGTCACCACATTACAGTCTCCAATCTTCTTCAAACTGACCCTCCTACATAAGATATAATCCACCTGTGTGCATCTTCCTCCACTCTTGTATGTCACCCTATGCTCCTCCCTCTTGTTAAAATACGTATTCACCACAGCCATGTCCATCCTTTTAGCAAAATCCACTACCATCTGACCCTCTGCATTCCTTTGTTTAACACCATACCTACCCATCACTTCCTCATCCCCTCTGTTTCCTTCACCAACATGTCCATTGAAATCTGCTCCAATCACCACTCTCTCACCCTTGGGTACAGTCATCACCGCTTCATCCAATTTACTCCAAAATTTTTCTTTCTCATCCACTGCACACCCAACTTGTGGAGCATATGCACTAACAACATTCATCATTACAGCATCAATTTCCAGCTTCATAAACATCACTCTATTCGACACTCTTTTCACCTCCAAAACACTCTTCTCATACTGTTCCTTCAGAATAACTCCTACGCCATTTCTCCTCCCATCCCTCCACCACACCATGATAAAACAATTTAAACCCACCTCTGATACACCTAGCCTTACTCACCTTCCATCTGGTCTCTTGCACACACAATATATCAACCTTTCTTCTGTCCATCATACCAGCTAGCTCTCTCCCTATACCAGTCATACTGCCAACACTCAAAGTTCCGACCCTCACTACCACAGTCCTAGCCTGTCTCCTCTCTTCCTGCCTTCGGCCATGCCTTCCACCTATTCTCCTCCTTTGGCCAACAGTAGCCCAATTTCTGCCAGCACCCTGTTGGCTAACAGTACTGGTGGTGGTCGTTGTTAACCCGGGCCTCAACCGATCTGGTATGGAAATATTTACTGGTGATTGCATGAAATGATTTGGCGAAGTTTTACGCCGGATGCCCTTCCTGACGCAACCCTCCCCATTTATCCGGGCTTGGGACCAGCACAAAGAAATGCACTGGCTTGTGCATCCCCAGTGTGATCTTGGAGTTAGTATATTTAATTTACAGGGGGTGCAGGGGGGCTTGCCCCCTGCAGAAATGTAGTAAAAAGTGTGTTTGGTAGTCTGGTGTCATTATATGTGGAGGGGATGTTATTTTCTTGCGATTTGTAGTGTTAGATGTTATGAAATTCGATGTTATGGGTTTAGATGTTTTGGATTTTAGATGTTCTGGTCTCAATGTTATGAAATTAGATGTTATGGGTTTTAGATGTTTTGGATTTTAGATGTTCTGGTCTCAATGTTATGAAATTAGATGCTATAGGTTTTAGATGTTTTGAAGTAGATCCATATATATATATATATATATATATATATATATATATGTGTGTGTGTGTGTGTGTGTGTACTATATAAGTAGTATAACATGTTTTGGTTTTGTTTTAAACATATGGAAGTTCACTATTTATGGAACAGTATTCTTTATTCAGCAGCTAATCCATACTCGTGAGATGTAACTCTTGATGAAAGCCAAGTATTGACAAGATGGGAGTAATCATTCAGTACTCAGCAACACATTTTAAATGAAATAATTTAATGAGCAAATATCCAGAAAAATATGATCCATTGTTAAACATTCATTATATGGAAAAATATAGGACAGTCCTCAACAGTTGTTTTAAATAATTTTTAGTTTCAGCACAGATATATAACATCAGCACTTCATAGCTACTGAGTTTTGTCACAGATAAAATGCGGTTTGACAACAGCTTTTATTCACTTCACGGTAGTCAGATACTCTGAAATCCATTTTGTCCATATTGTAAAACCATTTAGAAATCTTGTAGTTAAATAGATGGAGAGTGAACAGAAAACCTCCATCTTTATGGAGGAGAGTGGATTTAAAGGAGAGCTCATAAAAATGTTAATGAGCTTCCTTTTGCTTTTTCAAGTCTAACCAAACAGGTTTGGATATGCCAAGCAATAATAAGGTGAATTGTTTCTTTGGGGAAATCTGGTCATTTGTTGCTAATGGGTTTGTCAATGAAATCAAAATGGAGTTAAGTAGTTTACAACCTTATACCTATTAATTTTATCTATATTTTCTAGTATAGAACTCGACAAGTCTGCCAAAATATTTGTTTGGATATCAACATTAACTTGCAGTGTTGCCAGGCTGCTTCCCTTTAACTGTCATGATACCCTTCCCCAGTACATCTTTTATTGCAAGAGATTTGTATTTCTTTGTAATTAACATGAGAAATAACTAAAAGATCTTGATGACTTTCTCATGTTTTCCTGTTAGCAAGTTATTACTTCTTTACTTTTCATCACAGTCATACCTTAGAGGTGTATACAGGAGGCCATTGTAACTTCTGTTTGGGCTGAGGCCAGTGTGGTCATTGTTTCTTTCACTTTTCTCACAGCCCTCAGAGGTGAACAATGAAGGTTTCTATAGCTTGTGTAGGGCCAGTGTGCTGCCCAAGAGCAACAAAGTAGAATACTGTAATTGTTACTTTTTTTTTCCACTTTCCTCACAAACACACATCAGGCATGTATACAGGTGCCTTTGTGGGGGTTAGGGATGAGGAGTGGTGAGGCATGCTATGTAAGTCATCAGACACTTGAAATATATGAATGTGGCAATTTGAATCTCTGCTTTCATTCCACTCTACCACCAAATGGTCTATATTACATCATCGAAAACCCAAGTCAGCAAACTCCTGTTTGCCAACCAATAAACAATGAACTGTCATTTCTGCAAATGGCACTTAATTTTTTCCTAGGGGAAAAAAAATCACTTGGCCAAGCAGAAACAAGACAGTATTCAAAACCTGTCAAAGTGGGGGGGGCTTCACCCCCACAAACCCCAATGTGGTGCACTGTGCCCCCCACACCCCCCCCCAACTAAATATACCTGAGATCACACTACAGTGGGGAAAAGTGCAAATTCATGATGATGGCCAAGTGTTTTTTTCCCTAAGAAAAAATTTGCTGTAGTAGCCATTCGCAGAAATGCCAGTTTGCGTTTTATTGGTTGGCAAACAGGCATTTGCTAACTTGGGTTTTCGATGTCGTAATATAGACCCTATTGGGGGCAGGCAGTATTCCTAGATAGGATGTACCTGTGTATCCTCACAACAACTGGCTTATTAGTTTATTGTGAGCTACTATTTTAACAGCTTTGAATATTAAGCTTTGGGCACAACTTATGTCTTCCTTGAAAGTAAAACAAAACAAAAAATACTGAAATTCTTTTATATCATGATTTCTGTTTAGGCCACAATTGGATTAAAAGGTTGGGAATTGGGAAATGCTCTAAAATGCATCCCAGAGCATCTATAACCCTATTTCTTCTTCTTGGGCACTGGCTTGAGTTATTTCTTTAATGTTTATTACTGTGCTGTCTTGGTCAGGGAATGTGCTTTGAAAAGATACAAGGAAAACTAAATCAGAACCACATCAACAAATTTCTTTCCTTAATCATAACTGCTGGATGAAAAGGTTGTGTAAAAAGAGAAAAGATTTGAAATACACATCAGAGCACATAGAAAGGTATTGCTTCTTGGAAAATCAGAAAAGTAAGGCAAAATGTGAGAAAGAGAAGAAAAAGAAATGTGCAGGGTATGGGCATCCCAAGATAGAGGAAACAGAGAGGAGGACTGGAGGGTGCATGTGGAGGTTGAAACGGTAGCCCTAGGGTGCCATTTCAGCTAAGTCTATTCCTGTACATAGAGTTGCAATGTTTCACTGTTGCAACTAGATGCCAGTAACTGTAAATGTCCCTCTGTGAGATGGGCCACCATAGTGTGGCACACAGGCCTGGTGTAATGTAAGAGCATTGTAGCTGCAGGTCAGTCAGTGCATACTAGCCCTAAATGTTTGCAGCATGAACTAAAAGGTTGCTTAGAAGGAGTGGCAGTGACAGGGTGATACTTAGTCTGGAATTACCTAGGGGGCCCCCAACTTGACATTTGCTGGGGCCCCCAAAATGCTAACACCAGCCCTGCCCATTTTCCATTAGGCTGTCATATGTAGAATGGCCAATTTAGATGGATAACTACTCGTATCTATGTGCAGCTAGTCTGGGTTTCTTCCAGGCTGTACAACAACTGAGAAGTGTTTCAATTGCTTTTAATTCTTCATTATCTGCTTTAAGTCCTTTAATCAGTTTGCATCAGTATTTTGGGTACTTTTCTGTTAATGGGGCAGCAGTTGCTGTGTGAAATATACACAGAAAAGTAACGTAAAAGTTAGCATGATTACATACTGACATTGTCAACACATCTTTCTATTTTTCAAAGTCCTTTCTCCCCATGTTCACTTCAGTTTTTCAACACATGTTCCCATTTCTCCAAGGTGTTTTACCCTTTGTCTGTGTGTTTAGGTTGACAGATATGACTCGCAGCATTCCACACGTTAACACAGTGAACCTTAAAAAACAGCAGGTGGTCAGAAAGCGGAGCAATTCCTTATTTGTTCAAAATTTAATATGTGTGATTTACACCATTTGTAGGAATTAACACAGAAGCTTGGAAACTCATTGTTCCTTACTGTTTTTTGCTTTTAAGTTGGTCTTCATCCTGACAGTATTATTTATCTGTGTAAGTGGCAGTGACTTGCCACGAAATAACTGACACTCCAAGAACAAAGGCGAAATGAAAACCACAAAACAACAGGAACATAAGCAGGACTGACTTTGCCAGAAACGAGTAGTACTCTGACAACAAACCCCAAATAAAATCCCCCAGCAGAACAATACAGTAAGCAGTAGTGACGTGTCAAAACCAGTAAGACTCTGCAAAGGAAGAGGAAAGAAAAACCAGAAAAAAAAAACAGCAGCAATGACTTCAGGTGAAGCACACATTTTTGGCCGCTGCCCCTTTAACGGGTTTTCCCCATCTTGATTTACCCTTCTCAGCAGATGTTCATATTTGTCAAACTCCTTTGTCCCCATTGTAAGCGTGTGCACATTAACAGATACATGTGAGAAAATCAGTAATACTGAAGACAAACTTAAAAGCAGAAAATAATAAGGAGCAATGACGTCACATCAACCGCACATTTTGACTGCTACCCTGTTAATGGCAAAGTATTCTCGCTGCGACTGCTGCCCCATTAACAGAACAGTACCGTATTTTGCTGTTATCTCTATTAAGTTCTTTGTAATTAATATTTTGTTCATTTTGGCTCTAACGTACCCAGAAAAAATGTTTAAAACTCTCTCAGTTTTTATTTTTTTCATAAATTCCTGTAAATGACTGCACTATATTTTGACATTTAAGTAGTCTAGCTGTTAGAATTACATTCTGATTTCTTCTTTGTGAATAGGAACTGTCCATATTTTTGCCCTGTATTTTTTTTTCCATATAAAATTTGCTTTTCTAGTAAATTATTGTGATTTGACATCTCTAGATAATGATATGATAGACATTTGAGTTTCAGACATCATATCCTTCAGAAAATACATAATTCAAAACCTGTTATTCTGTGGACTTTCGAAGTTTATAGGAGCAATATTTAAAATCTGTCCCTGTTTTGGGGATTTCTTGTGCTGAGAGGTATGACACATACACATACACACACACACACACATACACACACACACACTATTTCAGGGGGGGTTGATTGCTTGGTTACAGTTTATAAGTGCGCTTGCTATTGGCTGTTGAGTTCCAAGAGTTTTTTTTTTTTTAATTGTTGCACTTCTTTTACATTTTGTGCTCCTGTACATTAGGATTGCAATAGGCACCACACAGATCTAGGTGATTCGAACCTAGTAGCAGTCCTATCCTCCCAAATGTTTGATTTCATCCCTCCACTTTGATGAGCAGGTTTTCCCTACAGGTGCTCTGTATGCGGATTACTTGCCATCTTGGGATGCAGCTCCACTACTTATTAAGAGCAGGCTACTCCTATGTGTCAGTGAAAGCACATAACTGCCCTATCTACTAAGGAACACCAGACACTTGTGTATGCCAGTGCTGGGATACAGGGAGATGCTTACTGAAGTGACCTAAAACTGTCTAGTTCAAGCACTCCAGTTGTTTTGTTTTTTCTTCCATTTAGTTACTAAGTACTAACAGATATCTCTTGTGAACTTCACCACAAATCCACTTACTTCCATACAAATAGTGTAGCCTGTGCAATTCTCTATGAATTTCTATTTAGCCAAGTTTGCAAGTTTGCTAATCTATTCCCTACTTCATATAACTCCATAAAGCACTGGACATTACGTAAGGTCAGCCAACTTGTTCACTTCTGTTGCCATCCTCAGGCAGTGTAGGAGCTTGTCTTATGGTCACTAATAACAAAATTCATATTTAACACGAATAACATCTTTGGAAGGTGCAAACATTTAATTGATAGAGACACATCCCTCTCACATAAAACCATGTATGGTGAGTGTCTCTCTTTCTTTCTTTGTCTCTCTCTCTCTCTCTTTCTCAACTAAATCACATTTTTCTGTTGTTGAGGACAAAAAAACAATCTCTACCAAAGCTACCTAGAAGTAGAAAGAATTTTCCATGGAAATTCAACACTTTATCTCTCAATTTGCATGTACAGCAGTAAAGTCGCCAAGAGTAAGATCGTTTCCAGTCTTTTCCTCCTAATCGTTCCACTAACAGCAGCATATTACTGACTGACGTCTCATTTGTTAGGCACTCAGATTCTCCACTAACAAGACTGGACAAGAAGAGTGCTACAACCAATTGTCTTTGGATGCCAAGATCTCTGATATTAAAAGGACCCTAAACACCCTTTCTCTGGGCAAATGTGACTATGATATGTTGGTGGTCTCATGTGTGTATCTGAATGACTTTGAATGTAAAATCCAAAGGGGCCCATGCAGAACTTTCATGCATGTGACAAATTTAGGTAACATTCAAATTCTGAGTGGAAACCTCCCTTCACCAAGAATAATATCCAAGAAGAAGGCAAATGACAACTGGCTTCAATAGTTGGCTGAATGGTTGGTGTCACTCTAGGGAGATCCAGTATACTTCAGCATTGGAATAGAGGATTAACACCTTGCTTCATAAAGGATGCACTGTTCCACTCATTCTAAAGCTTATGCATACAGGCTAAAACCTTTGATAACCCCATACTACCTTTTTAGGCATTCCAATGTAGCAAACACGTCAGACCCCACATTGGACCATGTTAAGGTGGTTCTTCTCAATGTGAGAAGTCTCAACAACAAACTGCTCGTATATTTGTGCGATTACTAAGACTTGGTTTAAGAAAGCACTCCATGCATGCCTTCAAGCCTAATGGCAACTGCGGCAGTGTCTTCCAACTTGTCAAGGATCACATAACCTCCAGGCAAATTCCAAGAGATCCACAAAGAAAATGCACCGATTTGAATAACATCCCAAACAAGGCAAATTACTAACATATAGCTTGATACAGGACATGTCCCATGACCCATGATGGTACTCCCCCCAGTTAGCTGGAGCAACTATACCTCCAACATTGGCTGTACACAGAAGTTCTTGGACTTGACCAGTACTAACTCCTAGGAGCAGGCAGTTAACAAAAAGGTTAGAGGACACTATTTTAAATCTGATCTTTATAAATATAGCCCCCTGCATGTATTATTCCACTGGCCTCTCCCTTACCATTTAAGTCAGATAATTAACTTGTGCCACTCACTTTGAAAATCACCAAAGCCAATGAAACCAATGTCTTTGAATTTAAGGATTTCAAATAATCAAACCTCATAAAATTCTATAACAAGATCTCAAAATTCACCATTATTACTATTAGCTCTGACAACAAAGCAATATGTTATACAAAGAAGTTTTATGTTCACTTAGATAAATGTATACAGTTGTCAGTCTTAAACAGAGGAAAAACAGTGGGAAATTCAAAAATAATCCACGTCGTTGGTGCACCACCATAAGCTAACCTTTTATTTTGGCTAGTAAAGCAACCCATGAACTTAAGTTAGCTACTGAAGCTAAAGAAAATCATAAATTTTTCTTATCTGTGTTACAAAGGTAAGAAAAATACCAAACAATGCTGAAAACTTATTCTAAATGGTTACCACTGAAACCCGGCAGACACTGAATTTGTTACCTGGTATACTGACAGTATAAATTTTACCCCTGAAATATCTAGCCAAATTCCACATATCTCAGAATGCAATAAACTCCACACTGTCACCAAGGAGTATGTCCTGTCAGTACTATCAGAGACTTAACAGAGTCAGAAAACACAGTCCTAAACATATCCACGTTAACCTGCAGGTTTTGATCCTAAATTATGGTGCATCACAGTGGTGATGCCCTTATATTTATTTATTTTATTTTCTTATTTTACATTTGTTAACCAGGTAGAGTCCGGCTGGGCAACTAGCCAGTTTCCAGCAGAGACCCGGGGAGATGAGCTCCATAACAATAGTACAAAAAGATTACAACATTTTTAAAAAGATTTAATAACAATATACAAAACATTTGACAGTTGCCAACAATCACAATTTACAAAAAAGTGAATGTAAAACAGAAAACATTACATTTCTTAAGCTTTATTACAGACAGTAATATGAAACACATTAGACATATAACTAAAAACCAGTGTGGTATTTTCATTTGGTAGAAGTAAGACAAGAAGATAGCAGAATAGAAAACAGTTGATCAAAGACATGAGAAACTAGCCAGGAGTATTACAGGAGCATAGCCATTGCTGAGTAATGTATTCCTTTAGGAGTTTTTTGAAGCTATGATGATCTGTGTTTTTTAAGATATTCTGGAGTAATAGGTTCTACTGTTTGGCTACTTTGAAGGAGAAGAGAGTCACCAAAGTAATTATGGGACTTTGTAACCTTGAATTATAAGTTTATCGGATGATCTAAGTGTCCTGGGGTTGGTATTTAGTTGCACCAGTTTGGTAAATGCAGGGTAGTTTTCAAGTCTGTGGATAATGGAGCGGGCAGTGGTGAGCTGATTGAGCAATAACAGACTGGGAATTTCAAGCCAGTGTAATTTTTGAAGAGCAAGGTAATGATGGGTCTTGTTGGGTATATTAGCAGCAAACGTTGCTATTTTGTTACAGCAGGAATCAAGTAGATGGAAATCAGACTTGCGCAGGTTAGTGAAAAGTTGAGAACGGTAGAGAAGGGTAGATAGGAGGTGGGATCTGGCTGTGGCTAGTCTGGCATTTTGAGTAAGGTAAGGTTTGGCCCTATATAGAGCACCACGTTTGATAAATCCACCACTCTAACACGCCCAAATCTGCAATGTTACGGAACATATTATAACTGACTTCATCGATTTTAATATCAGAAATCTTAATAGGATAGATTCTCAACAGTTTGACTTAATCAGAAGGAGATCCTACCTATAAAATGTATTTAACTTTGAGAGAGCCATTCAGGCAGTAAGCAATGATCATGCTTTTCACAGTGCATATTAATCTAGCCAAGGTGTTTGAAAGTAACCAGAGAGACCCTAGGGCTCTGTGCTAGGATCTCTCCTTTTCAGTGTTTAATTCTCTGATCTCCAGACCATCTTTTTTGGTTATTCAAATCACTGAATATTGGGTGTTACTGTTAAATCTCTCTCTGACACTTGTATCCTTCAAAAGAAATGACTTTAGTACATTGCGTACAGAAAATGGGCTGAAATTAAATGTGAGAAAGTGCAGCATCATCACATTTGGCAAAATCCTACCTAAAATGTATAGTATAGTGTAGACAATATTCCACTATAAAATGAAAGTGTAGTCGGGGACCTTGAAACATGGGTTTGCAATTCCTTCCCCTTAAATTGTCATGCAACAAGTGCAGTCAGAAAGTCCTTCTACATAGCACAATACCCTCCTTGGAATGTACCACACTCCACATATCAGACTACCAGAGAAGCCCCAAAGTTCCAAACAATGAAGATTATAGGCTTAAAAAGTCTCCGGGCTATGAAGAGATGCTAAAAGGTATATCCCTTTACTCAGTATCATTAACTTTTGAGTGGTGATTTGTGCTTCACCTACTGCACAATTACAGGCACTGTTTTACTTGATCTCCTGTATCACTGTATGTCTAATAGCTCCCCGAATACCAGACCCAGGTACCTAAATCTTCACCAGCTAATAAATAGGAGTGATGTACTCATTACACAGTACCGGTCTTATTACTGGAATAACCTTTCCTTGCAGGTTAAGCACCATGACACAAACAATGGATGGTTGGACTGGTATCCTCAGATTTACCCCCCCAGAACTGAGTGGAGCAGCCCCTTTGAGAAAAAGGGAAAAGGCTGATAGTGGGCATTAGGAAGACGATAATGGTCATGAGACTAAATTGCCTTGTAACTTCTATGAGGACTATGAAAAAGCTGTTGAGCAGTTAAGACAGTCTTTCTTTTTTTTTCTAGCTTTCTGAATATTTCCCTGAGCAGGAGGATTGAAAATGAAGCTCTTAGTCTAGGAATGTAATAAGCTGTTGTCTCCTAACATCCATTGGCAGGGAATGACCTATTAATCATTCCAGTAAGAGTTGTCCTAGATGATGTGTCGTCAGTATGCACATTTAATGTTAGCCCATCTTCTGAATTTTATTGGCCATTTGAAAAATCTGAACCTTCAGAGATTCATCATTCATTTCTGAAGCTAACTTCTCTACTTGCCTCGGGGTACTGTCTCAGAATTTTGCCATGTATGTCTAACAGCTGATATCCCTAAAGGTAAATATGGACAATGTACAAATTTTCTTCCCATACCAGTCTAATATCCTGCTCTCTCTTTTTGGGAGAATGCTGGGGTCTGAGTCTAATTTGCGGTTCCTTGTGGTATCTAGGGAAACTTACAGCAGTATCAGCCTTGGGGTTATTAAACAAATACTGGGAGGTCTGCTGGTCTGTCAAGCTTTTTGGGAGACTGGAAGTTGCAAGTCCACTTCCAAGGATGCTGCTGTGAATGTATCTTCAAACATCTCAAAAGTACAGTTGTGTAAGTTTAACTTACTGTAACAGTAGATGTTTGAATGGTCACTGCTGCAGTAGCCTTAGCTATGGCAAGAATAGAACAGCCAGCCAGCTTCCAAAGCTTCAGGGCACTTTCCACGTACCCAGACTGTCAAGCTGCTAGAGCTGAGATGACTAAAAAGCAAATTTGGACGCAAAGCCCTGCAGAGTTTTCCTGCCAGCAGAGAGTGGGAGGCTGAGCCCTGAAAGGGCAAGTCTATGAATAACAAAAAATAAATCTCCATAACCCTAGCATAAAAACACACACAAAAAGGGGGATGGATGGAGGAGCAGCTACTGCAGCAGTGTTCATTTGAATATCTACTGTTATAGTAAGTTCAGCTTACCCAACTGTACTATGTTCTTCATACTGATCACTGCTGCTGTAGCCTTAGCTATATGGATAGATTACCACAGCTAACTATACTTGGGAAGTGGAAGGAGAAGGGCACAGGAGTCCCTAGAGAATGGTACTAGCAAAGCAGGATCTAGACCCAGAGAAGGAACCCCGTTTATAGTGCTTTGTAAAAGTATGCAAAGAGGACCAAGTAGCAGGTTCTAGAATGCATCTAGAATCCAACCCTTTCCAAAAAGTCATGGAAGAAACCCAGATCCTTGTAGAAAGGACCTTGACCCTGCCTGGAATACATTTGAGTATAACAAAAGGTAATTGCCTTAAACAACCATTATGAAAAAGTCGGTTTTGACACTGGTTGTCCCTTCTTTTTAACTTCACAAGAAATGAATTGATCAAATTATCTGAAAGAGTTAGTTCTGTCAAGATAGTACCGAAGTTGTCTGTGGACATTATGGATTATCCTTTCTCTCTCACTTTTAGGTTCAGGAAAGAAAATGGGGACATGGATAGGCTGACAAAGTAAACGCACATACCACTTTAAAAAAAGAATTAGTTGTCAAAGAAACCCTGCCCTTGTGGAAAATGAGGTATGGTTGATTCACATTCAGAGGTTGCAACTCAGATATCCATCTTGCAGAGATCAAAGCAATCAATAAAACTATTTTCCATGTTAAGAAATTCAGGTCAGCAAGATTAGATGGTTCAAATGGTGCAAGTATTAGTTTCTCTAACACAAAATTGAAATCCCATGGAGGGGCCAACAGTTTACTTGGAGGCCTTTCATGTAAAACGCGTTTCAAGAACATTTTGGGTCTTAATTCCTTTTAGACACCTATTTTCTGATGACATGAAGCAGGTAGTAACGGAGGCAAGAAAGGCTGCTACTAGAAAATCATATACTAGCAAATGGATGTCATAAGACCCAAAACCCAGAAGTATTTCCTCACAGTGACTGAAGTCTGAATGGAAAAACGTGGAAATAGATCTATATAAAGATCTATTTTTTTTCCTGAGGAAGAAAAGATCTTCGAACTGAGGTGTCTAACTGACATCCCAGGAACACAATCCTATGTGAGGGAGTCAAGGAAGACTTTTGAGTGTTCTCTTGGAACCCCAGCTTGTGCAAGAGATCTCTCGCCAAGGAAAGAGAGACAGAGAGAGAGAGACACTCCTAACATTTTGAAAAAGACTGTTCAAAGGTAAGCAACTCATCTAAATATGAGAACATGTGGATACCCTGTAGCCTGCAATGAGCTATAACTGGAGCTAGACACTTTGTGAACACTGCAGTGGACAGTCCAAAAGGTAAGGCAGAGAACTGATAATGTGAACCAGACACACAAAACCTTAAGGAGTGCCTGAAGTCTGGATGAATAGGATGTGACGATAAGCATATTTTCAGTCTAGTGTTTTCAGGAAAGAAAGAGGAAGAAGAGGCAACAGGCTGTAACGTGGCATCACTTTGCATTCAAGCATTATTATTGCAAACAGGTTTAGGAAAGAAAGATCACAAACTGGTCTCCAAGCATTTTCTTTCTTTGAGACTATGAACACCCTTGAATAAAAAAAACCTTCCCTACTTGGAAAGAAGAAATTGGTTCTATCACTCCTTGGGACAGCATATGATGAAGAACAGATGGGAACAAAACAGTCTGATCTGCAGGATGAGGCATGACCCCTAGCCTATAAAGGAGGAATTTCCTCCCACTGCCATCTGTAACCCTGATGAATGATTTTCAGAACCCATTTGCCTAAAACAATCTGTTGTCAGAGAGAAAAATGGAGATTCTGACATTCTGGAAGAGAAAGAGGGACAGGATGGAGGGGGGGGGGTCACAAGGTCTTTTGAATAGTCAGACTTGCTGAGTGTCCTTGGTTTTGGAGGTTTGAAACCTTTTCTTAGATCTCCTTGCCACTTCTTTTTAAACATCGGCTTACCTAAATTCTGTTTAGACTATTTATTATCTTTTTTCACTGAAACTGGATGATGAGAAAATAAATCCTATGGGCAATTCAGAAAAGGACGTCTGAAAAAATATTAGAGGTTCCCGGGATCAGCTTACCCCTTTCATCACACTTTTTGTTCACCTCTGCAGCAGTGGGGTCAAACACTAAACCTCTATCCCAGGGAGAATTTAAAATCTCATTTTTAACATCATCTGGAAGGATCTGAGAATGCAGCCAAGCAAACCGCCTTAAAACTGTACCAGTGGCCATAGCCCTGCAAGAAGTATCAACAGAGTTATAAACACACCGCAAGCAATGAGTAGTGACCTGTGAAATAGAATAAACTATTTATAAGCAGTTATTTCTTCACAAGAAGTAACTGTAGATATTATTTCTCATACTTTCACAATATGTCAGAATAAACCTTAATATGAGCCTGACAATTAAATTAGCAGAAGTGTACACATTTTCCATACCTATCAAAAATGTTGCCATCCTTATTAGAAAGAGTAGGATTGGAATTAAGTGCTTAGCAGCAGAGGCATCAACTAAGGCTGTAGCTGCTTGGACTGATTTGGGAATAATGTATAAAAATGTAAAAGACTGAGGAACTTTATACATCCTGTTTGCATTTTTAGTGACAGCTGGCTGACTATCAGGAAAATTGCAGGCAGTAAGACACACATCCTCTAAAGCACACAGGACAGGAGGAATGGGTATATGTTTTGGAAGATCTTTCTATAACAACTCATAGTATTTTATGAGGGATTTAAAATGTCAGTGTTCTCCCACTGAAAACATTGGCACATTCTAGCAATAGTCTCAGAGAAAGAGAACCCCCACAAGAAGAATTAAGACAAAGCTCTCCTCCAAGTTGAATCAGAAATCCAAGGAAAAACCCTGAATTTGTCCCTGCATCTTTCTGTTCAGATTCAAAATCTTGAAATATCTTCAGAAAAGGAGGCATCCTTTTTTCTTTTACCAGAAACTGCTCTACAAGAAGGAGCAATAGCCCGAATCAAACACTGTGTCAGTGCCAGTAAACTACTCTTATCCAAAAAGATTTAAGTAGGAGTAGATACATATTTTCTGTTTCTTTTTGATAGGAAAAATGGGGCCAACTGCATTACTAATGGCCGGCACTGCTTCCCAAGAGATGGGCATAGCATTCTAACACAAAAGGGGAAACCTTCCCTATTCTCTCTCCCAGGACCAACAATAGTGGTTCCCCCAAGCCCACTGAGGGGACGCCAACAGCCTCAGAGGACATGGCTAACCCCTGGTCCATAGTGGCTGTAGGTGCAACTCCAGAGGGATCTGAGGTAAAAGATGAGTGGTCTGAGGTATAACAAATGGCCACAGCAGAGTCGGTCACCTACAGCTGAGGCAAATTGCTAGCCTGCTGTGGTGGCAAAGGCTGTTTGCTTCACTTTTTCTTTTTGTGGCTGGAAGAAGGATCAATCATGGGAGTGAAAATCTGTTCCATGGTCAAGCGGAAAATGGTGCCGTATACTGAGGAAAACAAGCAACAATGCCAGTAAAACTACCAGTTCACAAAAGTTACTTTTTTGACAGAAAAAACACAGTAAAAAAAGCACTTTTAACACTATGACAGCCCCACAACCTTAAAATAAACACTTCTCCACAGAAAACAGTCAACTCCTCTCTGGTTAGATCCAACCACAAACTAATCACCTTGGAAATCCACATCCCCCCCCCCCCACACACCCCAGCAAAGGTAACCAACATGAAAAACTTCTCCAAAGCTAACTTTGGGCTCCTAAAAACAATGGTGGCCAACTTCACGGCACCCATGCAAATGGAGAATAGTTGCATGACCACCGAATCATAAACCAATGCACTGTATAAACACGTACACAAATGCATGGATCTCGCCATACCCAATAGAACTAAGACGCTCTCTTCCAAAAAAGGGAAGCCAATCTGGTGGTCCCCTGCCATAAACAAACTCTACAACAGAAGGAGGAAACTGATGTGGAATTAGGGGAAGTCCCAAGACTGGAAAAACTCCCTTATCAGCCTCAACAAAAAGCTGAGATCCCTCATCAAATCCTCTAAAGCTAGCTATAAAAACAGTATTGCAGCAGACAGTAAAGACAACCACAAGGCCTTCTATAGTTATGTAAAGAATCTCCACGGCATTACCCAGATTTGCTCTGAGCTACTGCACAATGGTACCTCCTATACCGAGCCAACAGATATTGCCAATATACTGGTTGACAGATTCAGTGCCAACTTTACCCCTCTCCCCCCACAAAGGACCAATCACAATATCAATAGATTGCCAGGCACCCAGTATTACTGCTGCACAGGTTAAAATAGCACTGTCCAAGGCCAAGAATACAGCTTCTATGGGACTTGACAATATGCCTGCCTGTGTTCTGCATGAACTACAGAGTGAACTGGCACCTCACCTGTGTGGCCTGTTCAATCACAGCCTCACCTCAGGCTTTGTCCCTACTGAATGGTGCACTGCTATAGTCATCCCTCTCCACAAAGGAGGTGCGACTACAGACTCTGGAAACTATCGCCCCATTAGCTTAACAAGTCTGATATGTAAAGCTATGATACGCATCATCATGGACCTAACAATCTCCAAACTCTGGATCCCACACAGTTTGGTTTTGTGAAGGGTAGATCATGCCTGCTCAACTTGGTCGACTTCTTTGAGGCAGTCACCAGAGCTGAAGAAGAAGGCAAGGTGGTTCATACAGCCTACCTTGATCTGGCCAAGGCCTCTGATACCATCCCCCACTCAGGAATCATTGAAAAACTCACTAAGCTAGGCATCAACCCCTATATCATTAGGTGGGTTGCAAACTGGCTCACAGATAGAACCCACAGTGCGAAAGTAGCTGACTCCAAGTCAGACTGCCGACCAGTCATGAGTGGAGTCCCACAGGGATTGTCCTGGGTCCTCTCCTGTTTCGTATCTACTTCTTAGAAGTCCAGGCCAACACGAAGGGACTCTGGCTGACAAAGTTCACAGATGATTGCAAGTTGGGAGCCATTATTAACTCCCCAAGTGATGTTTACATCCTACAGAAAGGCCTCACTGAGACCAATGACTGGTGTCAGAACCATGGTCTTAAGCTCAATGCCAAAAAATGTGTCATCATCCCCTTTGGGAAAAACCCAGTTCCCATGAATTACCACATCGATGGTAGTCCACTGAACACAGAAGGCATTATAAGAGATCTGGGAACACAGGTTGACAGCAACCTCTCTTTTGACCACCACATTGCCACTGTGGTCAGAAAGTCCTTCTATGTGGCACATCTCATTACTAATGGTTTTGCATCCAGGAAGAAAGAGGATATTGTCTCCCTCTACTCTTCCCTCATTAGGCCAATCAACGAATACAATGCCCCATTTGGCATGTACCTCACTAGATACCTGCAACAACTGGAGAGGCCGCAAAAGTACCTCACAAAGAGGATCCTAGGCCTTAAACACTTGTCCTATATGGAGAGACTCAAAAAACTCCAACTATTCTCTGTCTCATATCGCCTACTTAGAGGTGAGCTCTGCTTGACTTACAAAGCCATGTCTGACCCAGCACTGTTATCAATGCTACATCTAAAGAAATCCCAATCCCTCCGCACTACACACTCCAGAGACGTGAACCTCATTACCACAATCAACAGAACATGCTGGAGGGACAGGTTCATAACACAGAGACTGCCCATGGTATGGAACAGACTTCCCATACATGTCAAACAGAGCACTTCACTGGCCCTCTTCAAGAGTAATCTTGATGAGTGGATGGGAAATAGAAAATTCACCCCCAGGATCACTCCAGTGGTTCTACTTGACAGTGGCACTGGGAACTACAGTCGGGTGGCACGATGCCAGGGTAATCCTATGGGCTAGGCTTGTAAAGGTTCCAGGGCCATTAGCCTAGTACACACCTATGAATCTATGAAATAGTTTACCAGTTAGATAGCACTACTTTCAAACTAACAGAAACAATGAGTGCACCATTTAAACACAGCACTCCTAGCTTTAAAATAACTTTTCTGTAGAAGAAAGTAATAAAACATCAGTAAAAAAATAAGAAAATGGAATTTTTTCCCCAAAGGGAACTTATCTGCCTAGCTAAGGAAAACACAAGCTGTCTGTTGATCCTCAAAAGCCTAGGAGGAACATACTCTTCGATGGCAGTAAAATTCTGAAGGGCGTGGAAGGTGCCCTGAAGCTTTGGGAGATGGCCGGCTGTTATATCCTTGGCAGGATATAACCCATATAGCTAAGGCTACTGCAGCAGTGACCAACTTGAAGAACATAATGGGGTAACTGCCAAGGGCTTAGGTTAATCCAATCACAGCAGGTCCAAGTATCTGTTTTTTTTTTTTTTTTTTTTTTAGGATCAAGTATCTGTGTTTAGTATAACATATCTTCAAGGACTCCCATTTCAATTGTTCCCTCATGAGGCTGAGGGTTTTGTTCCACAAAAGTTGAATTAGATGACATAATTTAATTTGCTTTTCATCTAACCTGTAACAAAGAGAGGAAGGAATCTAGAAGGTGTATGCCAAGCCTTGTTGTTCTCAATAGAAAAGATCCTCTGAGTGTGGAGTGTACCCTCAAACTTTTTGGTTGGGCACCTGAAGTAGAGGGCTGACCAGAACTGTGTTGCAAGTTTTGCCATTTAGGAAATAATTCTTTTACACAATTCTTAAAATCTTGCAGACAAAGCCTAATTGAGGTGTAGGAGGCATTCAAATTGTAACCTATGCAATGTGGTGGGCAAACACTAGTCATATTCTTCTGGGTCTAGAGAAAGGGATTGGTGTGGCCTTCTTAGAAGTGTAAGGGAAATTCTTCAGCCTATTTATAAGGTAACTTTTGTCTACAATAAGCTGTGGAAGCGCTAAGTTATTTTTGTTAGATAGGGCCATCATTTCTATCTGGTCATATGGCTCTATCTTTTTAATGAATGTGACATCAACAGCTGGTGCAACTGAACCAAGGTATGATGACAAGGAGGACATGATAAAAGCTGCCAACATGTCTGCCTTCAAAGAGGGTGGACACTAGCTGGTAAAGACTATGCTGAGCACAGGAGACAGGAAACTATCACTGGCTGCAGCTTTCCTGAGTCTAACATCATAGAAGCAATCATTCAATCCTTAGTGGTGTCTTTCTAGATGGTTCTCACTCCCTCAAGTTCCTTGAAGAGCTGCATCTTTCTGTAAGCTTTCATTGGAGAAAGGATTCTTCACACTGTACAGTACAGTACGACTGATCTGACTGAAAGGCCTGTATAATGGCCTTCATTTTTTTCTGCGATAGCCAGGCATAAAGGCAGGCTTCTCTCTCTCCCTACGTTTTCCACACGAAACTTGTGAAAATATGACAACCTACCACAAGGTGACACTTTCCCAGGTAGAAAAGAAAAGAAAAAACGGCTCTTGAAATGTAAATCTTTATATGGGATCTGATACTTGCAATTCTAAAGGTTTTACAGGTCTGGGTGAGGCATGCTCTAGGAAACAGGCAACTTTTCCCTGGAAATTGTTTACTAAGACAGCAACAGAGGAGCAATACAACAGTTATTAACAGAAAATATTCTCCAACAGGCACTCATCTTTGATAGCTGCTTTAGCTGGAGTTCAGTGGACAAGACCTGATTAAACTAACAGCAAACTTTCAAGCTGCAATATGCACCTGTGATAAAAACACACAAAAAACAAGACTAAAGTAAAACTTCAAAGTGACTTAGATGGACTGACATTTTAATGAGGGTACCACTATCTGTTCCCGCATAGGGAAGGAACCAGTCCATGCCAGAATGCCGACAGATATCTGAAAGTCATGTTTGCCAAGTTGACATATGCCTGTAGTTAACTGTCATATGTCATAAATATTACTGCAACAGTTACCCAAACAAAGAACATTTATTCTTCTCAGATGTAAGTCATCTTGTATATGCATATACACACATAATCCAATTTTTATAAAATGACATAAATGCAAAATAAATATTTTCCTGAAGTATTTCATGTCATGCCTCTCAGACAAGTATATGTGTGTGTGTGTATACATATATATATATATACACACACAAACCAAAATAATCCCTTTCTAATGTAGTGCAGCAAACCTGTGACCAAGAGAAATAAACCATCTAAAAAGTAAAATGCATAATTATTTTCCTAAAAGGATTTAAGCTTGCTTCATACAACCTATCTTCCAAATATCCCCTTTTTGATCCCCTAGGTAGCAAAAACTATTTCTACAAAAGTAGAATCTGAAATATTCTCCCAAAAAAATGTTAGTTCATTTCATATAGGAACATTTCACAAAAGAATTATATTCTGAGGCTGACTCATTGTCATACAGGCAGAGCATCTACATGGGCTGCAGATGATTACATTCCAGCCACTGGCTGTGGTATTAGATGGCTGGACAGTGGACAAAGAAGAAGGATGGGAATTTTCTGTTTGATCATCTTTGCTAATGGGGGGGTTGGTGGCAGATGCATCTTAGGGAACTAGTCTTGTTAATGACACCTTAAAGACCTACTGGAAGTAATATTATTACAAGGAGAAACAGCATCTAAAAGGTTAAGCTGACTGTCGATGTAAGTAGCATCTCCTGCAAAGCCCACTGCACCCCCATCCTTTGGATTCTACTGGCAGACAGAGCAAGGGTTATGGAAGGCATAACAAAAGCCATTGAACCACTGCACTGACAAATGTTTATGACATCTTTCCAAAAAGAGAGAGATAAGTGGATAGCCAAAGGTCAGGGGATACTGATAATAACAGGGCTACCTTTGCTGATGTGATCAAGTAGCAGAAACAATATATACAGCCATAAAAGGTGGAAGGTCAACATTTCCAGAATATACTTCATATTATTTCACACTTGCACTCATTCACACAAAAAAGATTCCCTTTCTGAAAGGGTAAACCCCACAGAATGCAATTTATCAAGTGACAGGATATATATTTAAAAGAACAATGTTTCTCTGCTTCTATTTCACACCTTTTAAACTTGTATATACAAAGTTAACCATCACACAGCATTTGAGGAAAGGTGAAAACTTAAAGCAGTAAACACTGGTGATAGTGTGGGAAGAAATAGCCAGGGAATTGTTATGGCTAGGCTTGTATAGGCCCTAGGGCTGATAGCCTAGTACCATACCTCTCAATCTCTTAATGCACAAACTCTGGACAAAGTTTGACAACATGGGGGTACAAATAGGGGCATATTTTGAATATTGCTCTTATAAACTTAGAGAGTTGCTAGAGTAACAGGATTTGTTTTAATAAACATTTTCTGGAGGATTAGAAGTCTGAAACACAAATGTATGTCATTATTTAGTGACTACAATTCTGAGATTATCCCAGTGATTTGCCAGGGAGAAAGAGGAACAGGCCAAAAATATGAGCCAATTATCTGGACATTCTGCAAAAATCTGTGCAGTTGAGAGGTATGCCTAGTACCAACCTATGAACCTATGATAGGGCACACACTTGTGTAAATCTAACAGGAAAGTGCAAGTGAATTACAAACAATTCTAACCTGAGAAAAGAGTCGCTACATATAATATACTGCCACATTTTTGCTTGTTCTGATCTTTAGTGCTAACTTCCTGAATGCTTGTGTTATACATATGCAAACATAATTAGAGTTGATTTTACTGTGTGTGTGTGTGTGTGTGTGTGTGTGTGTGTGTGTTTGTATGCACGTATGTATGTATGCATGCGGGTGTGTGTTTCCATCCTGTAACATTCTGGCATCTCATATAAAATGAGTCCTTTGGCTTATACCCAGTGCTTCTCAGAGTAGGCCCCACTTTCTTTGTGAGCATGTAGAGGGTGTACTGGTAAATTAATGTACATTTAATGTTAGTATACTGTACAGTGCTGTGCTACCTCTATGGTATTCCCTGCCCAGACCACAAATTAAACTCAGCTCTGCCTAGTCAAGATGTTCCTATTAAGAGCCCAAGAACATCTGCTTAACTTTTAGTCGTCTGTCTCTTATTGTAGAGAGCACAAACAGCAATGCAAGCACAATGGCTTTCTTTCCAAAAAGTGTTGCTAAAGGATTTTAATGTGATTAAGACAAAAGAAATAATTCATTCTGAAGCTAAACATTTCCAGGAAAACAATATACGAGACTCTCTTGGTAGGTTCCTATTTCCAAAATAAGGAAATATTACTTAAAGTCAGCATTACAGTATAGTACAAATAGCATGTTTGCTTCTGAAACAGGAGCATAATGTTATTTTTGCAAGCTTTCTGGTGACTGACTTTTTACTAATCTTTTTCATGTACCAAAGATCTCCAAATTAATATTGCTATGCCATTCCAGTACTTGTCAAGTAATTCTGCCTACTAAAGGATAAAAATGTACATAACATAAAGGTTTAAAAATGCAACTGTTCAGTAAAAGATCATAATCTGCATGACAAATGGCAGAATCGAAGGCCACAGTGCTTTAATAGACAGTCTTTTCCTCAGAGAAGTATCATTGCTTTTTGCTCTGACATTCATCACAGACCTTTTGACACTCACTGCCATTACAGCAGTAATGGAATGAGTAAAAAAAAGGTTGTTCACAGCAGTGATGAACACTTTTCTTATCAGTCTGTTTGGCACCATCCGAAGCCTTGCACTGAATGCCAAATGTGACCGGACTGGATAATGGTGACTAGGTAGCACTCCAACTTGTGTTTGTGGTACAGACTTGGTACACAGGTGATATTTTGCAGTCTATGGACTAGGTGAGTAGTTCTGCTAATATGGTTTACATTTCACTAAAATACATAATCATAGAACTTAGAGAAGTATGGCGGAACACAGGTCATTGCTACTACATCATAGTGCCAAGGTACAGGTGCACTTCTAGTCCTGGTTACAGTGCATATAAAATTCAAATTCCTGTCCATGTCATGTATATTATCTCTGGCTACTCAAATCTCCTATAACTTGCAAAAGAATGATGTTTAAATGACTACTCTACATATATATGTGTGTATGCTTGTTCTAAGTTGTGCAGTGAACCAATATCCCATTTTAGGAAAGTCTTGCCAGCTGTTCTGGAGATGTAATACAGTTTACCACAACACTTCAGCCATCATAGTTTCACAGGTGTATACTACACTATTTACCACAGGGTCCTTTTTATGACTAGCCATGCATCCCAAATGCATCTGACTGGAGGGGGGGGTGATCTTGGTAGCTTAAGGTTATTTAGGTACCTTTGGAGAATTAATATGATTCATTATGATTTATCACCAAAAAGATGTTAGGAACTGACCATAGATCTGTATCAAATCTTGTTCCTTGTAAAGGGGAGGCTTTGACCATAACCATTATACAAACTGTGCTTACAAGTTGCACCCAACTTTAATAGCAACCCTATGAAACTACACAGAAACTAATGGACAACTACTAGGGGATTGAAGAAGATGCTCATTTTATGTTTGGGTCTTCATAACGAAAAGTGTCTTTAAGCACTTTTTGTCCTAAAAGGTAATTTTACACTTTATATATGAAATTATGTTTCCTGTCTGAAATCATCTTTGAGAATAGAAATGTGCAACTATATATGAGGTGAGACACCAGAGAGGGCATTTTACAAATCTAGTATGACAATGCTGAACTTCAATAAAGTTACAAGGAGATATTCATTAAATTATGCAAAGAGTCATAAGTTAGTGGTATTTTGAGCCAAAGCTTTCAGATTAAAAACCGTATGGGTCTAAGAGAGTTTACTTTGATTGAATGCTTTTATATTGCACCCAGTGGATACAATGTGTGTCATCTGCATAGTATACAAGACAAATTTCCACATTTGCTCTGTTTAAATGAAGCTTATACTGAATGCTATCATTTTATTTGCTTCTACACTGTCTGAGTATGAGAGGAGCTGTTTGTATATGGGAGAGGGTGATGTTACTTCATTTGTTGGTGTTCGTCAGTGCTGCTGATTAATTTGTGCCGTCTATAATTACAAGAAACAGGGTGTAGAAGCAGTCATCAGCTTTTAAAGCATTTGTCATATTCCCATGGTTGTGCAATCATAGAGTTACTATATTTAAGTATGGTATATTTACCCTCCCTTCATCAGATAGGAGGTGCAAGGGGCCAGAGATGTAGCTAGCTATTTGGGTTCCCAATGCCATCCTCCAACATGGCAGCCCCACAACTCTATGTTGAGAATAAAAAAAAAAAAAGAGAACTTCAGTTATGAAGTCCTGGGGGGCAACTCTTCTCTCCTTTAAACTGTATTAGTTGTTGCAAGTAGCCATTACAGTCCACATGGACTGCTAAAACACTTCACTTCTGAGATCCAGACCCCGGAGGGGGGGTGCTCTTTTCATCCTTTTAAACTGTAGAATGAACCTGCTAAAGCCCACACATGGAATGCTAAAGCAAGTCTTTTCAGAAGTCCTCGGACTGGACTTCCTGGGGGAGGGGTGGAATTTTTCCTTGTAAACTATAACACACTGTTGCTACATTTGTAGTAAGTAGGTGATGCAGTTTATGCCACACATGGAGTGTCAACAAACTTCATTCAGACTGGAAATACAGTACTGGCATTTTAATACTGGTAGAGATTGATCTCTAACACTGCTACCATTGCCATACCCTAGCTTTGCTTCTGGCATGCAAAAATACTTCAGTTCACTGTTTATTCACATTAATATTTGCTGAACATGGACTTTAATGATTCAGTTGTAGTCCCTGTGAGGTTAGTGCTTTATCATGTTGACATAAAAGCCATGCATGTACATAATGGAACCTTAAGAGTCACTGTGCAATTCCATTTTAGAAGGTAATTTTGTAGTTACTGTTTGAAATGGATTTTACAAAACAATTACCCTATGTCAGTGCAATAGCAGATGGGTTTGTAGCAAATACATGCGGCAAAGAAAATCTGGGCTCAGAAATGTTAGGAAATGATGAAGCTATGGTCAAAAAAGTATTGCGGTTTCATCAGTAAGCAGCTAGCTGCTGATGGCAGAAAACATCTGGAGTGCAGGGAAGAAGACACGAGCTCCATACTAGTGTGATATAATGGTTAAGGTCTTTACCTCATAGATGCAAAGTACAGGGATTGATTCTAATCTTGGGTTATTGGATAGACTTAAAACAGTCCATCAGGGCATTTAGTCTAATACACACATATGAAACTATGAGACTGGGTGTTCTGAATCAGTAGGGAGAGATCAGAAGTATGTCCTGGAAATGACAGCTGACTATTTTCTTTATTTATGGGAAAAACATGTTCATTTGTAACAGCAGTATGTACCATTCAGCAATCCTAAATACAACTGCTACCTGTTGACTCTACTACTACATATCAAGGGGGTTATGCTTAGAAGTAGGGAGAATTTTTCTGTTTTGTTATGTTGCACTATATTTTAGAACAGTAGATTTGAGCTGGAGTATTATAACTTGGAAGAATTTAACATATAGCTATAGTTTGTACTGGGGAATGGGGGAACCACCTCTCTGAGAATTAATGTGACTTTGCAGTGACAGGAGTACTGAGTTGGGGTGTGATTTGCTTTGGTCAGGCAGGAAGGAATTTTTATTAACAAATGGAATTTAGGAGAAAATGTGCATTTGGCTATCCTGAATATGTATTTGGGTTGCACTGCTCGAACTGCATTATATACATTATATATATATATATATATATATATATATATATATATATATATATATATATATATGCATTATATAAAATATATTACTGGGTAGGGGGTAAACTACAATGGGTAGAGGGGAGATATTTGCTACTTTCATGCATTTCTGCAATTCAGTTTGCCGAGTTGTTTTACTACAATTTAAAAATGACTAGCAAAAAAAATGATCCAATGGCTCATGTGCTTCTGCTGGAGGACTATCATGAGACACAGCCCATAGAGATGACGCATTGTTTTTTTAAATCTGACCGACTGCTGTACCAAGAAAGTTATCCCAATCACATAGTCTGGTGACACTGGATCTGCTGTACATCAGTCAGCAGAACCAAATCTCTAGGAATTAGCCTGTGTCTTATCAAAGTCTTAATACTGCTGTATAACTGTACAACATCTTCATTAGCTTTCATAGCCAAGTGTTTCTTATACAATGTCAATACAAAAAGGAAAATAATAGGGGGTCAAGCCCACAAATAGTACCTTATCATATGACACAATTCATTACTTGATGCTATGGAAACAGACAAACTATACTTCGGTATAAAAAATACACATTTACTGCATAAACTGCCGTGGACCTCTTCCTGAACTATACAGTTACACACCTGACAGAAACATAAGTATTTTTCTGATCCTGTTAACAAATATACCTTTTACCATTCTTCCTGACAAAAAGTCGCAATGTATAGAACAGACTACCAGTTAATAGAACAAATAAGTTACTCATGAAACCCTGCAACTATAAATCACAAATTTAATAGCCAATAAACTGGAAAATGTCATAAAACAGCATTCCAGATAACTAAAACCATCCATCCACATCCCCTTTTCCCATTTTTGCACATGGGGTTGGGATGTCACTTCAACACTGACAAAATGCCACCACATATTAATTTCTGTAATTGTATCAACCCTGTCTGTATATCAAAATAAGTTATTGAAATAAAACTGACTAGCAGAATGCACTGTTAACAGTAAGCAAAAGCCTACAAAGTGATAACGATTCTATAGAGCTTAGATGGCAGCCACACTGTGATTGGCTAATGCCCTGTACAGGAAGAATGGATAGGCATGTTCAGTCACAGTAAGCTGGCTGTTCAGCAGGCACAATGGGCCAGAAAAAAGAATGAAAAGTCTTTCTTCTCCTTCATTAGAGTCAGCAACGCATAACGTGCTCTCATTGATGATACCTTATTTAGACGACTGATATGCTTCTAGAACTAAAACTGTCAAGAAATACATTTTTGCTGTCTTTCTTGAGAAAGTTTTGCCATCTGATCATCTCTTTATTTCTTCCATACACGTCTGAAGTTAAAATTGTTCTACTTGGCTGTGTGTGTGTAAAATTATTCATTTAACCTTCTCAGGAAAATATATTGCTCTTTAATTTGGAAAGCTAGCTGCTTTCAGTACATCTGAGACTAATAACATGCAGTCTGTTTGTTATAACAAAGCAGGATACTCACTATAAAGCAATAATAATTTACTTGTAGAAAAATAGTGTTCTTCAGATATATAGGGTCTTCTCAAGTGAAATGGAAGAGTCCACCACAGTCTCTCTAAATCAACTATATAACAGCACAAAAATCTTACACAGCACTCTGGGAATTTCATCTAAACGTAAATGGGCATACTGGCTGAACATGCTTTTTGTAAATCCACTCCTGGATCTTTAAATAGTTTAAACAATCCATAATATAGGAGTCAGGTGGAACAGCACAGAAATGTGTTGGAACCTTATTGAGTGGAAACACTTTATAGCTTTGGCTGGGTCTCACTAAAGTTATGGGGACTAAAGCAAGGTATTGCAGAATAAAGTCTGACATTGGCTATGCTCTTGTGCTAGTGGGAAAGATATTTATAAGCCCATTTATAATAATTAAGACTGCTGGTTTTGTTTATCTGTTATTGGCATCACACCCAACCCATTCAGGTTCTCCATTAGTAACATCAGCTACTTTATGAAAGTCATCCCTTTCCTTGACATAAAGAGCACTCCTTCCGTCAACATCCAGACTTAAAACTATTCATGTTCTGCATTGCAAACATCACAACTGCTCACCAGTTGTTGAAGGAGACTGATTTAGGACAGACCTCAAAGGTATTTAACCAAACACGTTCTGCTGCAAGTGCAACAGATTGATAATGTAAAAAAATCCATGCACATTATCAGGAAGTGAATAACCATTAATTCTGCAGGTTGCCTCTTTAATGAACACACATACTTCAGGCTTTAAATAATTGTCTAATATTAGCCAACAGATGTTAGCACCCACCAGGAAGGTACAGTTCCAGACATTTGATTTGCTGAAATGGCCTTTTCTAGCACTGTTTCTTAAAGGATTGCCCATGTTTAATTTATCAGGAGGTTTTGAATTGAGTATCTTTAACCTAAAATGCAAGCCTGCCAGTGAATGTTATTTTTTTCTTGATTATCAACATCATTTTATGTCATTCCACACTAGTCTCTGTATATCAAGTTATGTAATCATGCCATTAATGAATACATCAATAACAAAAAACTTCTAAAATAATCATGACCACCACTGGCATGTTCATAGGTTAGTACTAGGCTAACTGCCCTTGTGAGCCATTTTAAGCCTAGCCAGTTATCCCCTGTGAGATTCAAACCCTGTACCTTGTGTTTGTAAGGCAAACACCTTAACCATTAGGCCACCCTCCCAATGTGACTAGCTTCTCATCCTACTGCAGCAAGTAGCAGAGTGCAAGAGTTCATACTTGTCTTAGTGCTCAATGTGTTCACTAAAAATGCCATATATAGCACATTTAATAAGCTGTTGATCAAAGTGGAGGAGGAGCAGCAAGGAAAGAGGACAGACCTAATTTAGAAAATCTGACACTGCTCTCTCAGCCCCATATAGCCTGTATCCCTAAATATGAACACGCACCTATTCATATGTTACACCTCCTTACTTTCCCTTCTTCACTCATTTCCTTAGTTCAATCAATTTCTCTTGCCTGACTCTCTTTCTAAATATGTCATAACCCTGCTTCTTCTTGCACTTCATATTGCAGTTCTTATTTGTATTATACTAGCCTACCTTTAATTTCTCTATAAACTGGCTAAATTTCTCTAAATATTTCATCATTATCATACAAGTAGCATCTATTCTTAATCAATGTTTTTATGTTATGTCTAATTTGATATAATTATCTAAACTGTAGATGTTTTTGTGTTCTTTTTTAAAATTGCAAAATTATTGCTCTTAAAATGCTTTTGTAATAATTTAGAGCTTTTCTCTTCAGGCCTCTGCTAAAAATAGACATATACCCAGTCAGATTTTCCTGGTAATCAGTGTCAATCAATCAATCAATAGTCTTTTTAACTGGTCTTAAAAGTTTCAAGTTCATTTTAAGATGGAGAAATGTTGCATATTGTACATGTCTTAATAAATAACTTAATGAATGGCTACTACTTTTCTCATATATTTTTCATTATAAGTATCTTGTTAGCTTAGTTACCCACTCCTTTGGCCTGATTTAATAGCGGCAAACTCTAGCATTTCATATTATGTCATTATAGTTTAAATTTTAAGCTATGTTATCAGTGTGGCTATAATTATTTTAAATCTTTTCTGTAAATAATGTCAACAACAACAGTACAGTAGAGTATTCTTTTCTGACATTGAAAACAGGCCAGATAAATGGATTTCAAATCATACAAAGCACTGCTTCCAAAAAAATAAGTAGTTTAACAAGAAGTCTCTTAACAGGTGAGAATAAAATACAGGTAAAAGTATATATATATATATATATATATATATATATATATATATATATATATATATATATATATATATATAGGCATACATAAAGTAAGGCAGACAGACAGATAGATGTTAATTTTAGATAAGGAGTGGGTCTGGCATATACATCTGTGACAATCTCCATCTTACTAAACTTATTGGAATAAGGAAGATGTTTTCTCTGTATCGGATAATATAATCAAACATTTAGGAGTTTCATTCAGTCTTCCAAAAATTAAATAACTTTTGTATTCAGAAAATACTTACCTTGTGATGTTTTTGTGCATGTTTTACCAGTTATGATGTCATTACCTGCTCTTGTCTGACTATGCATTTTTTTACCAGTTATGGTGTCATTATCTGCTCTTGTCTGACTAGTTTTGCTTTGTAAACAAAGAGTAACATTTTGATTTGCCAAAACTGGACCAATAAGGGATTAAATGTATTATGCCCTCATATTACTATTCCTACTAGGAACATGTGCTGCAAAGCACCATTACTAAGACATACTAATGACAATGTGAATGATGTCTGCATTGCTCAGTCTGTGGCTATAGTCAAACAGCTGAATTTCAAATAAATGTCACTTTAAACTCCCACCAAGATACCCAGGCTAAGTATATTTATAAAATGGGATTCAAAAAAGAGGTCTCTGATTACAAAGAATGAATCGATTTGACATTCTGCACCATGCTACAAGGTGGCTCACTGCTCTCATCCATTACCAGCTGCTGCCATCCAACAGTGACAAGATGCTGCAGTGATGCATACTGAGAAGGAACCATAGGACTACTCTGGCACACTCACAGGGTACTTAAATACATGAGAAATAGTGCATAAAACAGGAACCAAAACTGTATGTTTCTATGTATATTAACTGGAAAGGTCTGCTGGAATTCTCAGCAGATGAGATGCAATTTTTGGCTGCAGGCCAGTTATACATGCAGGTCATTGGTGCATGGGGGAAGCTTTGACTCATTTACTTTGGTTATGTGACACACCCCATGTTTAAGACACCGGCTGCTTGTATAAAACTGCCATAATTTTTGTGAGCCATCACCAACAATCTAATTGGTCTTACCTGAACTACTCTTGAAATGTGAGTGCAAGGTTTTTATGAATCGCTTCCAGTGGCTTTTAATGTCATTGAGTTATACAGCTGTGTTTGGTATTTTACATCCTCTGTAAAGGCTCTGAGCAATGACATTACCTAAACTGCAACTACTAACTACAGGGAAGTTAAGGGTAAAACATTGTTAACTGTATTGTGACTTTCCTCTATAGGTCACACTATAAAACTGATCTCTGGTAATACTGGCTTAGTCAGGTGTTAATTAGAAACAAGTAATTGTTCCACAGGTCTGTGACATCCAAAGTGTAAACTATGAGATTATGAATGTTACTTGTATAGCAGTAAAAAAGGGGTGTCAAGGCATGAGAAAGATGGGATACAGAGATCACTGCACAGTATGAATTAACTTGAGTACAATGCTACCCAAAGGTCAGTATCTGGATTTCAGAAGGGCTAATACATTAAAAACAGCACAAACCATATTTATGCCTTTGTGATGCATGCTAGATATGTTGGCGTGATGAAATAGTGGGGCCATCTGCAATAATCCATTACAAAAAATGACGAACAACTATATCTGGTAAGTATACACCACAAGTTCATAGTTTCATAAATACTTACTAGGCTATTTATCTATGAGGATCTTAAGCTTACATTCTCATGGTAGTTTTAGCCTTTAAATTTTGCATACAAATAAACTTTAGATAGACCGAACAAGGATATGTTGGGACATTTACATGCTTCCTCTATCCATGAGGGACAGGGATATTAAGCAGGGGGTGTATTTGTGCTTACCCATCCATTCGTCCAAATTACATTTGAAAAGAGTAAGAGAAGTACTTTGCTTTATATGTAGAGTGGAAGACAATTGCATAGAAGCAGTATTGTCTGTGATACAAACCTATCCTTCCGAAGTGTTCAATGTATTTTGCAAAAGAGAATGAAAATCTCTTGAATGGGTACTCACACTACCACTGAACTTGTGAATGAGTAATAGGACTTGCTGCTGAGGCTCTACAGTATATGTGAGGCAGAGGTCACTCCTCAGTAACCTCTATGGTATGGAGAAGAAGAATAAACTTTTGAAATGTTTGGCATAATCTTTATGATTTAGGTCCTTGACTTTATAGAGAAAAAGTGTTTGATCATTCCAGTTCTGAAAACTGTTTGGACAGGTACACTCCACAAGGGGCATTATACTCAGTGATTGGCCTAATAAGTGCAAGTACAGTGGAACAATTACATCCCTAGATTGAGATGCAATACCTTCAGATACAAGCTCTGTAGTTAAAGACTTCCTTACAAATGTGGATATATGGTGAGCAAAGGACATTTCGTGGACATAGTTTTCCAGATTCATAACCATGGATTCAGTTTATAAACCCTTAACTTTAGCCTTTATTTCTGAGATTAAATGTCAAAAACAGCAGTCCAAGAGCTGAACCCTGGAGTACATGTCTAGTGACAGGGCTTTTGGAAGCGTTATAGCCACCCATCCTAACTTCCCGGGTTCAAATTGTGAGCCAGTTTGATATCCTGAGTTATATAATGACTGACATTTGGCTAGGAGAGTTTATCTATGATACCAAAGTTTGGAATGGTGAATATATGTCGTATGCATTGTTCTGCCCTCATCCAGTGCTTCACTAACTTTTGTGAAGAAGTTGACCAGGTTAAGTAGGTAGCACTAATCCTTGACAAATACAAATTGGGTTGAGTCAAAAGTTTACAAGTCTGTAGGCTACTGATATCCTTTTATTTTAAATTCCATAATGATCCTTTCCATACCCTTACATTGAGGCTGGTTAGGCTTATGGATTTACAATTACCAAGGTCCATTAAAGGCCCCCTTTTGTGACTGTTGCTGTCCTCCATCCATCTGTCAAAGCCTGTTTTGAGGCTGCTATTGAAGAGCTTTTATGGGGAATCACACATGTCATTTTTCAGGCTGACCGATAGCCTGGTATTCTATCTGGCCCCATAAACATAGTATTCTTGTCCTTAGATATTACATTTTTTGGAGATTTGAGGTGGGGGTGGGTATGTGATCTGAAACTTTTAGAGGATGACAAGGGGTGAAGTTTGAGTAAAATGTGTCTGCCAGCAGCTTACACAGTGCTGGGCACTGTTTCTAACATTTTAACATATGTAAAGAAGGCTTTGCGGTTATCTTTTGCCTGGGTGGCTGTTTTTACCTCATATTTGGCTTTAGTTGATTTGATCAGGGCTTTGTGTTCATTGTTTAGTTTAGCAAGAGCATTTTGGCATCGTGAGAGTTAGATTTATTTTTTGTGTGCAGTAAGTTTTTTTTTTTATTTTATTACTGAGCCAGTTTATATTTGGGTTCTACCATATGGATTTATTTTTTCAAATTGACATTGTATTTATTTCTGAGGTGGAGAGATGCATCTATGCAGCTACTTACATGTGCATAAAATTTGGCAGTGAAGGATTCTGCATAAGCAGTGGGGTCATAGGGATGGAAAGGGCTTTGAATTTGGCCAAGTCACCACTCAGTTTTAGTAGATAAGCCTTTGTAAAATGTCTGAATATCAAGGTATCGTAAGATGCTTTTGGTTTCAGTCTTATGGTAAATGTGGTTGACAGTCATAAGTAAAATAAACTGTGTGGCTTCTTATGGGAAATGGCCAGGAACATCAAGTGGAAAAAAATGTGTTAAAGCACCAATACTTAAGAGAAAGGAACAGTTTAAAGCACAAAGAGAGGAAGAGGTAGGGAAGCCAGTACATATAGCAAAAGTTGGACATTAGGAATAAAAAATGTGGAAACAGGAGTAGGAACATTAAACAAAAATAACTGAAATGAAGAAAGAAAAAAAAAACAAGAAGGCAACCTTAAGGTTTCAAATGGAATGAAGTTCAATGGGTGAAGGATGTGTGGATAAGCACAGATTTACTTACTTTTGTCTAAATGAATGAAAATTAGACTTAGGAACCAGAGCCACTAGAGAGATATGGACTCTAAAGCAATGATCCCTAAACACACATTTAGTGTGATTAGGTGGAACATGTCATCATCATTTAAAAGATCAGTTTACTCCCATACAGTGTCATTCTCACATGTCCATTCAATTCAGACTGCTGTCACATGTCACTTCATCTCAAACAGCAGCAGTAAATGCCATTCTTTGCACTGTTACTAGTTACCGTGACTTTCAGTGAGGAAAACAGAATGGTCAAACCTAACAGTGCCTGTCCTCAGAGAGCAAGTGGCCCAACTTAGTTCTAGCAATAAAGAATACTTCCCTTTTATTTCAACTGCTGCACCAGGCATCTTAGCAAATATGCAACATATATGCCTACCTCTTGCAAACAATACATGCCTAAACAAGACAGAAGATCACAGAAACAAGCAAAATGCACACATATGAAACTCACAGACAACTAAATACTAAAGAGAGGTTGAATATTTGTAAAATATTAATTTCACCAAAACTGAATTTCAACTGCACATTTGAGCAAGAAGTATTATTGTCTATCTGTCTTCTTAATTTGCATTTCTAGACAGCTTTAGTTGGCATCTTTTTCTTTAGATGCATGGTATATGTGTTTCTCCAGGACTTTTTAAACTAAACTTAGTTAGTAAAGAAACATTCATTTTGAAACAATGGGAACTAAAGCAATGTTGCAGAAAAGAAGGGGTGGGTTAGTTGTAGTCTACAGTTGTCAGAGACCCTCAAATCGCAGCATACATTTCAGTTTTAGTGCATTGTTTCACAGTGCATTACATCTTTAGGTATGTGAAAATCAAATAAATAAAAGCTAAAACAAAAATAAAGCACATTGTTGTATCATATAAAGATAACGTCTCACCCTGAAGTCAATACCAACAGTGGCAATGAATCTCCCAGACAGAAACGCCCCATCCTTAAACTGGACCAGGAAACAGGTTTTTCCAACCCCTGAATCTCCAAGGAGCATGACCTAAAGTGGGGGAGGGGGTGAAATCCCATTAGAATCACAGAAACATTCAGTCTTGGACTTACTTACCAAGCTGGACACACTTAGAGAACAAACTCTGCATGAATACATAACCTGTTCAATAGTGGAGATGAGGATTTCTTACATGTTAGTATAGGCATCAAAAATACCTGCAAAGATGTGGCTCAAATCAAATGGTTATCCAAAAAGTTTCTGTATACCTTACAACTTCTTTATTTAAAGCTGACCGGATGAGATGCAAGGGTTTTGCCCAGACTCTGTTACTTACCAATGTATTTTATTTAACATTGTGTATACAACAAAATACTTTAACTAGAATTTCTGTATAATCATTCCATTTTCATAGACTCAAAAAACATTGGCATTTTATAACATATAATAAAAAATAGGAACAAAGGTAGGAAAAAGGGCAAAAATACAAGGTTAAACCAATGGGATGAAGGTATGGACCCATTAGGAAACTCAAAAGGTATGACAAAAAAATAAAAAACCTTCAAAGGAATGTATACTTGAGAAAGGGTAATAGAATATCTTTCCAAAGATTAGCTATTATGCTAAAGTAGAAAAAAGCAAAATTATTTTCCAAACTTTTTCAAGATGTATTTAGCATCAAACTAGTGTTGTTTTATATCAGCATGCTTATATAAATGTAGGGTTACCACCTGTCCCAATTTGTGAGGGACAGTCCCTCTTTGCGCAGTTGTGTCCTGACAAAAAATTAAAAAATTGCAAATGTTCTGAGATTTTAGGACAAAATTATTTTCTATATTTTATGTAATAGTTGCATAAAACAGTTATTCTGTATCTGAAATACCTAAATGTTATAAGAAACAGAATAAGCAACTAAAATACTACAAGAATAAGTTTTATTTAGGCAAAAAAGTTAAGTTCTATCCTTTGTACTGACCATGGGTATGTGTCGGCCTGTAAAATCTGATGTTTGTCTCAAAAATGTCCCACTTTGGCCATTTGAAAATGTGGCAACCCAATATAAATGTATTCCACAACCTGCTTTCTGAAACAGTAGAAATGGTTTATCTTTACAATGCAGTAAAAATTATCTTCCTCTAGCTATGGTGGGTATTAACAGCTTGCATCTCTTTTTGTCTAGTTGGTTTTGCCAGTACATCAGTAAATCCAAAACTAAACAAATTAGCATCATGATGAAAAGCCGACATTACCTATACAGCTATCAATGATATTATTTATTTTAACCCACTATCCATTGGCTTAGGGATAAACTAAACAGCAGTCCAAAATTCAAGCCTTCTCATCTTTCAATAACAATAAAAGTAGGAGTTTATATAACCCTTCATATCAAATCTTCTAGGAGACAAACACATTCCACTGATGATTGTATCCACAAATCTCTTATTGAAATATATTGTCTAGGATTATGATTATTCTTAATTTGAAATAAAAGAACAGAATTACATTTTTAAACATACAGATAAATCCACATTGACTTCAAATACTGTCTCTATTTTCTTTACAGCTTTTACTTTCAATGCTGCTAAAGAATTATTTAACATTTTCTGCAGTGCAAGATATGCCATTTCCTACAGTAAAAAGTTAGCTCCTGAAATAATATAACTCTGAGGGAAATCAGAAGAGGATGTATTAATATTCCAAGCAATTTACAACAGTTCATAAATAAATGTAACAAATTCATGGAACAGAAGCTTAGTTAAGGGTTGTTGTTATTTAAATAGTCTCATCCATAGGACAGGTATTTACTACAGTAATTCATAATAGCCCAATTAATAATATGTTATATTTTATCAAGATAGGGTTTGACAGTTCATAAAACTGAATACTATATTCTAGAGGCTAATAATTTTTACATTTCATCATACCTTCTACAGTGGATATAAAAAGTTTACACACCCCTGTTAAAATCCCAGGTTTTTGTGATATAAATGAGACAATAAATCATTTCCAAACTTTTCCCACCTTTAATGTGACCTATAGCCTGCACATTTCAATTGAAAAACAAACAAATCTGTTAGGGGAAAAATACAAAAAATAAAAAAAAACGTACAATAAGCTGGTTGCATAAGTGTGCACACCCTTAAATTAATACTTTGTTGAAACACTTTTGTTTTAATTACAGCATTCAGTCTTATTGGGTGCACACTTGCCATGAATTAAAGAGACTCTGATTAACCCCAAATAAAGTTCAGCTGTCCTAGTAGGATTTTCCTGACATTTACTCAGTTGCCTGCTACAGCAAAAGCCATGTTTCGCAGAGAGCTTACAAAGCATCAAAAGGATGTCATTGTTGAAAGGTATCAGTCAGGAGAAGGGTACAAAAAACTTTCCACAGCATTGGATATACCATGGAACACAGTGAAGACAGTTATCAAAAAGTGGAGAAAATATGGGACAACAGTGAAGTTGTAAAGAACTGGACGTCCCTCCAAAATTGATGAAAAGACAAGACGAAAACTGGTTAGGGAGGCTGCCAAGAGACCTACAGCAACACTGAAGGTGCTTCAGGAATTTCTGGCAAGTACTGGTTGTGTACTACATGTAACAACAATCTCCTGTATTTACCATATGTCTGGGCTATGGGGTAGGGTTGCAAGACGGAAGCCTTTTCTTAAACAGAAAAACATCCAAACTTGGCTAAAATTTGCAAAACAATACATCAAGTCTCCCAAAAGCATGTGGGTAAATATATTATGGTCTGATGAGATCAAGGTTGAAATTTCTGGCCACAATTCCAAAAGCTACACGTGGCGCAAAAACAACACTTCGCATCACCAAAAGAACACCATCCCCATGATGAAGCATGATGGTGGCAGTAACATGCTTTGGGGTTGCTTTTCTTCAGCTGGAACTGGGGCTTTAGTCAAGGTGGAGGGAATTAAGAACAGTTCCAAATACCAGTCACTTTTGGCCTAAAACCTTCAAGTGTCTGCTAGAAATGTGAAGATGAAGAGGAATTCACCTTTCAACACAAAAGTTACCCCACGCATGCATCCAAATCAACAAAAGAATGGCTTCACAAGAAGAAAAAAATAAGTTATGTACTTACCATAATGTTCCATGTGAGTTGTTTATCTCGCCTTTATTCTCACTGATGGGTTTGGAGCCGATCTGCAGCTCCGACACGGCCGATAGCAAAGCTCAAGGTTTGCCAGTAGCTCGAGACCAAGCCCCTTATCCCACAATGCACTGCTGGAATTACCTCAGATCTTGTTTGCTGCGAGTAACAGTATTTAGAAGTTATGTCCTTACCATAACGTTCCATGTGGAGTGTTCATCTCGCCTTTGTTCTTACACCTGGGTTCGGAGCCGATCCTCGGCTCTGTGTCGGCCGCTTGCAAGCTCTGCATCGAGAAGAAGCTCGAGACCAACCTAACTCCCACAATCCCCCTCTGCCTTTACCTCAAATCTAGTTTGCAAGCAAACCAGAAGTCAGAGAGAGAACACATTCATGCAAAAACAACATAACTGTAAAAACACTTATCCATATATATATACATAGATATACATATATACACAACCACTGCGAATGCAGAAGCCAAATAAAACAGACCAGGCACCAAACTGTACTTTCTTCCTGAGGGTGGGAGGGTGGGAATGTAAGAACAAAGGCGAGATGAACACTCCACATGGAACGTTATGGTAAGGACATAACTTCTAAATGTGAGAGTGTTCGATCTCGCCGTTTGTTCTTACACCTGGGTAGCGTCCCTAGCTCCATGTTCCTGAGGAACTCACGGGAGAACGTTCTTGAGCATAGTGGAACCAAAGGTTGCCCTGTCCCTAGAAACCCTGTCTACCTTGTAATGAGAAATGAATGTATGTGGTTTAGACCAAGTGGCAGCTGCACAAATAGTGTCTAATGGTAAGCGAGCTGCATGAGCCAGGGATGTAGAAACTGATCTTGTAGAGTGCCCCTTGGGTTTGACAGGTAAAGTTTGTTCTGAAGAATCATAAACGAATATAATGCAATCAGTTAGCCATTTGGAAAGGGTTCGTTTAGTAACTGCTACACCTTTCTTGCTGTCAGCAAAAGCTACAAAAAGTTGATCTGATTTCCTGTGATCCTTTGTTCTGTCCAGGTAAAATCTAAGTTGTCTATGAACATCCAACTTGTGTAACATATACTCCAACCTATTGGAGTGATTTTTGAAAAAGGTAGGCAGTTCAATGGATTGATTAATGTTATTAATAGAGCAAACTTTGGGGAGAAAGGATGGATTAGTGCGAAGAGATACTCTGTCAGAGTGAAAGATCAGATAAGGGTGTTTAATAGAAAGAGCCTGAAGCTCAGACATTCGCCTAGCAGATGTAATGGCCACCAAAAAGAGGGTCTTCCACGACAAATACTTCAATGGACAAGAGGAGGCTGGCTCAAATGGAGGTAACATCAATTTAGATAATAAAAGGTTTAGATTCCAAGGAGATGTAGGAGTTCTAACTGGTGGTCTAATATGGAAAGATCCTTTTAAAAAGGCCTTACAAAGTCTGTGAGCCATGATAGGTGCCCCACATTCTTCCACATGAACGTTGGAAATGGCAGCCAATTGCACTCTTAAAGTGGCAGGAGAAGCTCCTTGGTGGAACAATTCTGTTAAAAACTCCAAGATCTTGTTTAAAGGAGCTATAACAGGGTCCAAATGCTGTGTATTTGCCCAGAAAACAAAACGCTTCCATTTACTAGTGTAGGTCTTTGTAGTGGAAGCTTTATGAGAAGCCACTAGTATATTCTGAACTGCAGGTGAAAGAAGATCAGACCTGGCTAAGTAGGGAAGCGGAGCAGCCAAGCTGCTAGTTGGAGTGACAAGAGCGAAGGGTGGGGAGCCCCTGACTAGTGGGTCAGTAGATCTGGCTCCGGGTCCAGGATCCAGGGCCCCCGAATGCGGTGTGCCAGAAGAAAGGGGAACCAGATTTGACGAGGCCAGAATGGGGCAATGAGGATAATCGTCCTTTGCAGGTTGTTGGCTTTCTGCAGAAACTTTGCAATCAGGGGGAAGGGAGGAAATGCGTACAGGAGACCCGGGGGCCAATCGTGAACCAGCGCGTCCCTGGGGACTTCCCCTGGAGGGGGTAATAGGGCAAAGTAGCTCCTGCATTTGGCATTCATTGGAGACGCAAAAAGATCGCAGGAAGGCTGGCCCCATTTGCGAAAAATCTTTTTCGCAACTGACTGAGGGACCACTCGTGAGGCAACAGGATTGCTCTGCTCAGCCTGTCGGCTATGACGTTGGATGACCCCGGGATATGCGTTGCGATCAGAAAGCGACCCGTGGACTCCGCCCATTGCCAGATTCTCATGGCCTCTCTGCATAGCTGATAAGACTTGGTTCCCCCTTGTTTGTTTATGTACCAGACTACGGACATATTGTCCGTCTGAACTGCAATAGTCCCTAGAGGAAGAAGGGGAGCAAAGTGTTGCAACGCTAGAAACACTGCCCTCAACTCTAGAACATTGATGTGCAGATTGTACTCTAAATTGGTCCATTCGCCTTGGACTGTCTGTCCCTGAAAGATGCCCCCCCACCCTATCAGGGAAGCGTCCGTGGTCACCGTAGCTGTCGGCGTGGGTAGCACAAATGGTCTTCCGCTGGAAAGGTTGCAAGTCTGAAGCCACAAGGCTAGGTGTGATTTGCATGTGTTTGTGATCAGAATTTTGTGTGTCAGAGGTAGCTGTTGGAACGACCATTGTGCAAACAGTAGCCATTGTAGAACTCTCATGTGCAGTCTTCCCAATGGTATCGCAATGAGAGCAGCTGCCATGAGACCCAAAACCTTCAGAACCAGTTTTGCTGGGGATTTTCTGGATGACAGAAGAAGAGATATGTGGCTTTGTAGTGAGGCTATCCTTTCTGGAGGAAGCCTTAGAATTAAATGATGCGTATCCAATTCTGCTCCTATGAATAAGATATGCTGTGATGGCTGTAGTGAAGATTTTTCGAAATTTACGGAAATTCCGAGGGGAACACAAAGCTGTAGTGTGTAATCCCTGGCCTGAATCAGTTGACGCTGGGTGGTGGCAGAAAGGAGCCAGTTGTCTAGATACGGAAACACCTGGAATCCGAGGCGTCTCAGGTGAGACGCCACCACTGCCATGCATTTGGTGAAAACCCTGGGGGCTGAGGTCAGACCAAAGGGCAGGGCTCAAAACTGAAAGTGGCTGGCTCCCAGCCGGAAGCGCAAGTGATCCCTGGACGCCCTGGCCATTTTGATGTGGTAATATGCGTCCTTCAGATCTATTGAGCACATCCAGTCATCCTTCTGTAAAAATGGAAGGATCGATTGAAGCGTGACCATTCGGAACTTTTCTTTCTTGACGAAGGAATTGAGGTTGCTTAGGTCCAGAATCGGCCTCCAGTCCCCTGTCTTCTTTGGAACTAAAAAGAACCTTGAGTAAGTTCCGAATCCTCTTTGGTCCGCTGGGACTGGTTGGATGACTCTTTTTTCTAGCAGCTTTGAAATTTCTATAGCTGCCGGGTCACGCAGATGGGGCGGCACATCTGGGAGTCTTCTCTTCGGAATGGGGGGCAGTAGGAAGGGTATTCTGTAGCCTCTGGTAACAACGCTTTTTACCCAGTTGTCTGATGTAAGATTTTGCCAGGCCTGAGGGTATAAAGCTAAGCGACCCCCGACTGCCTCCAGAGCAGGACAGTCGGGCCTCCTCTCAGGAGTGCTGGAAAGGTTTTCCAGGGGGTGTATCCCTGTCACCTTGGTTTTGCGGACCCCATCTGCCGCCAGGGCGGCGTCTTCCACCTCTGCCCCCTCCTCTGCCTCTAGAGGGGGCATCACCCTGTGTGCCTGGGAAAGATCCTTGGGGTTTTCGAAACCACATTTTTCCACCACGTTGCCCTTTGGGGTACGGTCTGGATGGGGTGGAAAAACGGACTCCGACAGCTGACAGAGTCTTTCCCTCCTGCTTACACCGGGTAAGGGTCTCCTTTACTTTGGGGCCAAAGAGAGTGGCACCATCAAATGGGGCGTTAGTAAAGGAAGACTTGAAGGCTTCCGCAAATGAACATAAGCGCATCCAGGATTGTCTACGAAGAGCAATCGCTGAAGCTGCTGCCCTACTCGATCCTTCGGCTGTGTATGAGATCAGCCTCATGGACGAGTTTACAATGGATGTAAGGGTATTGAGATGTGCTGTAACTTTTTCTGAAACAGCAGCATCTGTAGTACCCTGGAGGGTATCTCCCAACTCTTTGATTAGATCCCTCTGTAGCCGTGTGAAGTGGGTCAAATAGTTCAGGGATCGCATAGAAAAAGCCGCTGAACTAAAAATGCGCTTCCCGTACCTGTCCATAGTCCTATAATCTCTGTTAGGTGGATGGACAGATGAGGAAGATTCCGACATCTCCTTTTTCGTGGCCGCTGCCACCACCATAGCGTCCACTGGCACTCCCTTTGTTAGATAAGCCTTATCCTGAGGGGCAGTAATATACTTGTTAGGCTTTCTAGGGACTGGCTCCACCATGTCAGGCGTCTCCCACGCCCTTCGAGCAATCAGCTCCATCAACTCATCGAAGGGCGGAGTGACCCAGGAGGAGGAAGGGCGAGCACCGAATGCCTTCAGCAAGACTGACTCATCCTCAGAAGGGGGGAGGGCTTGCCAATCACCTCTCTGCTTTGGGATCTCCAGGATGTCAGAAAAAGAGACATCCTCTGAGGGTGACTTTGGGGACCCTTCTGACTCATCCAAGTCAGTGTCCGATGTTAATGATTCTTGTGGAGAATCTAAGTGTCTCCTCTTCGGGGGGGAGCATCCGAAGAAGCCTCCGAGGAAGAGGGGGCACCCTCCAGGGGTGGCTGAGACACAGGTGCTCGACGCTTAGATGTAGCCGTGGGTGCAGAGGAGGATAACGGTCCTTTATGGGGAGGAGAAGCTGTTTCTGCTGATGTGGTTGTCTGGGTAGACAACACCTTCCTCATGAGGTCGAAGGCCCCCGGGTCCCGAGTCGAGGTATCTCCCGGTTCCGAGGAAATGGGAAGAATCCCCGAGACAGGCACCGAAGGCATCGACCCCGAGGACGGAGCCGAGTCGATCCGAGCCGAGGCCCCGAGAGGGGGCGTCGGAACCGAAACATCGGTCCGACTCTCGGTCCCGGAACCAAGGATGGATCTTCGGCTCTGAGACTCCGGTACCGGATCTGATGGAGTCGAGGTGAACGGAGCCGACCGAGAGAAGGATGGTTCTGGCACCGAGGGCTCCACAATCAGCAGATCAGCCTCTTCCGGCTCCGAAGACTGGACAGATTTTGGAGGAGGAACAGATGGAGATAAGGGAAGGCCTTCGAGTCTCGACACCAACTGAGAGGAGACTGAGATGAGCTTGGATAAGGCCGTATTCTCCATTAATTTCTGCACCACGCGGTCTACATCGGTGTCGGAGAGGGGTCTGGAAGAGCGCATCGAAGGAATCGAAGACGGAGCCGACCTCAACAGTGTCGGGGGAGGGAGCTCCGTCACCGGTTCCAAGACTCGAGGCTCGGAAACTGACAAAAGTTGAACACTCGGCCCCGAAGTCTGTGGAACCGGTGATCGAACTTTAACTGAAGAGCTCAGAGCTGATGACCTGGGCTCCGACGTCTTCGATTCCTTCGAGGATTTGGATGCCTGGTCTGAAGCATCCAGAGCCTCTTGAAAGGTAGGTTTTAAAAGACCCATATCCATAAGTTTCCTGCGCCTATCTGTCATGACCCTTCCACTGAAAGAATGACAAATTGACCAGTCTTCTTGCAGATGGAGAGGGCCAAGACAGTAGACGCAGGAACTATGATTATCAGTCACTGACATCTTTTGCCCACATTGGCAACGTTTAAAGCCAGACTTAGCTTTCTCAGACATCATAGTTAAAGCTAACAAAGATAAAGTTAGTAAAATGTCAAGTCCAGTAGGTATGTCTAATCCGGTAATTTAGTCAAATCCAGTAAAAAGGTCAATCCGGTAGTCAATCCAGTAAAAGGGTGGGGTTAGGCCCCGAGGGAAAACTCTAATAAAGTTTAAATAACTTTATATGGAACCGAGAATTCCTCGAAACACTATAAACACACACACACAGTCACTTAGATAACTTTTAAAAAAAGAAAGAAATTCTTAAGAAATACAAGAAAAATATAAATCTTAGCTTAAGGTTGCTCGAGCTCATCAAACTGATGCGAACGCTGCAGCGGCAAACTAGATCTGAGGTAAAGGCAGAGGGGGATTGTGGGAGTTAGGTTGGTCTTGAGCTTCTTCTCGATGCAGAGCTTGCAAGCGGCCGACACGGAGCCGAGGATCGGCTCCGAACGCAGGTGTAAGAACAAACGGCGAGATCGAACACTCTCACATATATATATATATATATATATATACAAACATATACATACCCTTTTATGTATTTCTACCAAGAACACTTCCCAAAAGGGGAAGAAGAAATATTGAATAACCAGGATGGTACTAGCCTCTAAGTCAACAGTCAGCCAGGAAGGGGAAGGAGGGAGGGACGTGAGAATAAAGGCGAGATAAACAACTCACATGGAACGTTATGGTAAGTACATAACTTCTTTATGTGAAGTTGTTAAATCTCGCCATTTATTCTCACTGATGGGTAGCATCCCTAGCACCCTCAATCTTGGGTGGCTCATGGGAGTATGTTCTTCAGTACAGTGGAACCAAAGGAAGACCTGTCCCTTGAAGCCTTATCTACTTTGTAATGCGTGATAAAGGTATGAGGCTTAGACCAAGTGGCTGCAGCACAAATATTGTCAAGGGGCAATTTAGCTTGAAAAGCAGAAGACGTAGAGACTGCTCTGGTAGAATGAGCCTTAGGTTTGTGCGTTAACGGCATGCTCGCATTCTCATAAACAAAGGACATACAATCCGGTAACCATTTAGATAAGGTTGTTTTAGCCACTGGATTGCCTTTTCTTGCTTCTGAGAAGGATACAAAAAGTTGGTCTGGTTTTCTAATATCTTTAGTTCTGTCAAGATAGAATCTGAGCTGTCTGTGAACATCAAGTTTGTGCAGCATATATTCCAATTTGCTAGAGTGGTTGGGAAAAAAGACTGGCAGCTCAATGACCTGATTGATATTTGACTCAGAACAGACTTTAGGTAAAAATGAGAGGTTTGTTCTGAGAGATACTCTATCAGCATGGAAAATCATGTAGGGTGGTCTGATAGATAATGCTTGAAGTTCTGACACTCTGCGGGCAGAAGTAATGGCCACAAGAAATATTGTTTTCCAGGATAAAAATTTGAGATCACAAGAAGATGCTGGTTCACAACAGCATAAGGTTTAAATTCCAGGGAGAATAGGGAATTTTGATCGGATGGCTCATATGAAGAACGCCTTTAAGAAAAGTCTTAGATAATTTATGGCCCATGACATTTGAGCCACCAAACCCAAGGTGAAAATTTGAGATGGCAGCTAACTGAACTCGAACTGTAGAAGCTGCTGCCCCTTCCTTAAAAATTTTTGTCAAAAATTCTAAAATAGAAGATAGCGGAGCTCGGAAAGGGTCAATGTTCTGCGTGTTGACCCAAATTGAGAACCTTTTCCATTTGCTGCCATATAATTTCCTGGTAGATGGCTTGTGAGAAGACAAGAGAATTTGTCTTGTATCTTCTGAAATTGAATGAAGCCTGGCAATTAGGGGAAGTGGATTAGCCAAGCAGTCAGTTTCAGGGACTGCAGTGAAGGATAAAGGTCCCCTGACGGGTGCGTCAGAAGGTCCAGAACTGGGTCCAGGATCCATGGATCTTCCAACAGATGATGGTGGAGAAACGGAAACCAAATCTGTCGAGGTCAGTAGGGGGCTATGAGTATAACAGTCCTTCCCAGCGATTTTGCTTTCTGTAAAAATCTGGGTATTAATGGGAAGGGTGGAAATGCATAAAAGAGACCCAGGGGCCAATTGTGTAAAAGTGCATCTCTCGGGGAATGACTGGGAGGTGGTATTAGGGCAAAGTAGCTTCTGCATTTTGAATTGATGTGGCTGTCAAAAAGGTTGCAGCAAGGCTGGCCCCATTTGCGGAAAATCAACTCCGCAACCTGTTGTTTGAGAGACCACTCGTGAGGGAGCAATATCGCCCTGCTTAGCTTGTCCGCTATCACGTTGGATTTCCCTGGGATGTGCGTTGCTAACAGAAAATGCTGGGATGACACAGCCCATTGCCAGACCCTGAGGGCTTCTCTACAAAGGGAGTAAGACTTGGTTCCGCCTTGCTTGTTCAAGCACCAGACTACTGACATGTTGTCCGTCTGAATTGCAATAGTTCCTAGAGGGAGAGAGTCCTGAAAGTACTGCAACACCAGAAGCATCGTTCTCAACTCTAGAACACTGATATGCAGATGTGATTCTTGATCTGTCCATGTGCCTTGGGTAGTCTTTCCCTGAAAATGCCCCCCCCCCACCCTATCAGGGAAGCGTCCGTGGTCACAGTGGCTACTGGGGAGGGGGAATAAAGGGTCTTCCGATTGTGACATGGAGAGACGTCAACCACCACCGAAGATCTCTCCTGCAAGAATCCGTGATGAGAATCATATGGTGCATCTGTAGTTTCTAGTAAGACCACTGAGCGAAGAGGAGCCATTGAAGAATTTGCATATGAATCCTTGCGAGTGGTATAGCCAGGATTGCTGCTGCCATCAAACCTAGCAACTTAAATACCTCTGCTGCTGTAGCTTTGTTCTTTGACACCAGTGAGCTGATGTTTTGACGAAGAAGAGAGACTCTTTCAACAGGGAGACATAGAGTGGTAGTTGAGGTATTTAACTCTGCTCCTATAAAAACTGTATGCTGCGATGGCGATAAGGCAGACTTTTCGAAGTTGACTGTAATGCCTAATTGATGGCAGAGTGTCAGAGTGTATTGTGTTGCCTGAGTCAATTGATGCCTGGTGGCAGTGGTGAGGAGCCAATCATCTAGGTATGGAAACACCTGGAATCCTAGATGTCTCAGGTGAGCCGTGACCACTGCTATGCATTTGGTGAACACCCTGGGGGCTGTAGTGAGACCAAAGGGCAGGGCTCGAAACTGGTAATGATTGGCTCCCAGCCGGAAGCGCAGATGATCTCTGGAGCATCTGTTCATCTTTATGCGATAGTACGCGTCCTTGAGATCTATGGAGCACATCCAATCGCCTTTCCCTAGGAAGGAAAGAATGGACTGAAGTGTGACCATTCAGAACTTCTCTTTGAATGTGTCCATCAGTGACGGACATTTTCTGCCTACAATCTGGGCATTTTTTGAATCCCAATTTAGGATGGGATTTCTCCTTTTCATCCGATATAGTTAGTAACAAACAGTAAATTGAAAAGAGTAAGACAGAAAAGTCCTTACTCACTTTTTTCTCTCAAATCTTGGCTTTTATGCAGAGCTCGTTATTTTAACTAGAACTTACTGAAAAGATTTTTACTAATATTCCTTCTGAAAATATGTCTGAGTCTGTAATTTCATGTTTGTCAGAAAGCTATGGAGGTGTGTACCAATGGACTAACTTGACTGGTTAACATTCATCATTCATTGTAGGTTGTTTCATTGGATGATACCAACTTTTAAACGCTGAACCCAGCTTACCTATTTGGATCTGAAGAAGGCTGCTGAAAGCGCTTGTCTGTTGTTTACATCAGAAGGGTTGTTCACTTTCATGTTCGTTTTTTCTGTTTTTATGACAACCACATGTTTTAAAGCTGTGGAATTACAAGGCCACTTGACTTTTACAACAGCAAAGCTCAATATTTCATATATTGTGGATTCAATATGGCAAAAGCCTGTGATTGAAGCTATTGTTTTGAAGCTGTATTTTCGCCATTTTGGTTGTTTAGCAAGTTTTGAATACTCAGATGAAATACTAATACTTGTGGTGCAACGCTCTTCCAATATTTACATTATTTTTTGTTCTGCTGTGTGTTCTTTAGCGGAATTCACTTCTTTTTCTGGATAAGACTAAACAAAAGTCAGTCGTAGTGAAGAGTGATGGTCTGAGATTTCACATGAGTAAATGTACCTCATTACGGAATCCTTGATATGCTTAAACTTATGACTGCATAAAATACTTTAGAAATATACCAAACGTTCACAGATACCCAACCCCACTTTGGATGAGATATCTAATATTTGTACAAAGTAACATTACAAATAAATTGCAGGAACCACTGAAAGATTGGCATTCCTGCCTTACATCATTTGTTACAGAAAGAATAGGAACATTTTGAATATTTAGAGCTATAGTGTGGTAGTGGTACACAGGGCTTTTTAATTACATTCAAATACTGCTCTGGAAATCCTTAAATTCATTACCTCAGTATCATTCAAAATGTCTTGTATCTTTGAAAGAACTGTATATAGACCTAAGAATATAAGGGATGTCATTATAACTAATAAAATGTTCTCACTTATTATTAGTACTTTGGATAAATATCCTAACTCCAGCTGTGTGGCTGGTAATTGGATTAATTACATCATTTTTAATTAATCTAACAACATTATTTTTATTACTTACCAATGGATTTTGTATATATTTCAGTAAATGTAATAATTCTTAATAAATATGCAGTGCCTTGTTTTCAAACATAACCTCATTTTGAAAACTTCTTTTCCTATGAGACAGAATTCTAAAAAAATATTGCACTTATAAACTCCAGGTCTACTATTTCACAACATGATTTATCTATTACATGTGTGAAGTAAAATCTGGGGTTCCTGTTGAAATTCCAAGGATGAATGTGAGGAAATACCTTATCAAGTCTGAAGATGAAGTACTTCAGAATATTCTTCCTAGTCAAAAACACTAATAATGTAACAACTAGCCATGAGATTTAATTTTTGTGTATGAACTGCAGTTTACTTTCCTATAATTTGTGTCTCATACCTGTAACAGTGTGCCATAAGCTTAGGTAAAACGATGAGGCAGGCTTGATGTTGTTCTCGGCGGTTAACTGCCAAGCCAGTCTAATGACCCACCAACATGAATTTATGCCATTTTACTGATGATACATTATAAACCAGATAGAGGATATTAGGGAAAATAATGCATTTCCACCCATTTTGTTAGCAAAGTCATCATGGTTGAATTAGGCACAGCGAAAGAGTGAGGAAAGAAGAGAAAGGGAGCCTGTTGAAAAGTCATGTTACTATAATGAAAACTAAGCATAATCAGAACCTGTTAAAGTAACAGGAAGGGTTTGTTAGAAAGAAAAGACACTGACTATTTTAACAATGGCTACTATGATAGCCCTCAGGGGCATGCTACCACAATACATTTAAATGTATTAATTCACTTGAATCTCTCAATAAATTTCAAAACCATATGAGAAGAAACCAGAAAGATACAAAAAAAATAAGGCAAGACAAAGCATCTGACTCCGATACTGGATTGTGCAGATTTGGTGCAGGCTATCAAACTTCTCTCATAGATGAATTCAATGGACAAGTAAGCATAAGACCTCTACAGGAAAATGTGTCTAAATGAAGGTGATACGAATTATGCAAGATATGGAAGGAAAGCAGTATATAAAGAAAAAAAAGCCTTATCGCCATCACATAGTGAATGCAAGAACAGGGCAGTCAGAATTTATTACAACAATGTGGTCACTTTTTCAATTTGCTCCTCAACAAAATGAACCATCCTGGTACATACTGGAAATATAACTTCAGTTAGACAAATTTATATTTCTTCATTCCGCCTTGCCCATTTAAATACCAAGCAGTTTTGCACCATATAAATATTTAAGGTACAAAAAATTGAGAAAGTATAAAAAAAGTTCTTTTAGCTAGTCATGTATCATTGTGTGTTGACTGACATTTGGATTTTGTCATTTGGGTTTAGGCATAGATGTTTACAAACTGACTTTCTTTTGCACTTGGATCTGTCAGTTAAATATAATTATCAAAGGTGTTAGAAAACAAAGAATTTGTCATAAATATATGCAAGAGTTCACAGCTGACTCTTTCCATGTACACAAAAATTGCTTGGACAGAACAACAGAATAAAAGAGAACTAAGCATAACAGATATAAACCAAGTTCATTAGGCAGAAGTGTGGCAGTACTTGGAGAACACTGTAGTAGCAAGGTGACCAGACATGGCAAGTGTTCTGCAGTCTTCTGCCACAAAGATACCCAGTTACTGATACAGCGATATACTGGTACCACTTAAACACTACCAAAAGACTGAATGGCATGACAGAAAGCAAATGACAAATACATTTTTGAATGTAACAAGCCCTGTGTGGCTGTACCCTAATAACACATTCTCATTCTGAAGTGACCAATCTTGGAGAAAACGTGTGCGACTTGAAAACATTAATGAGTACGAGGAGTTGGGAGTACATCCCCACAGGAGGAGCGGAGGGTCTTGCTTTCTCGTAAAACAGCTTCAGTCAAATTCGTTTTCAGTAATTTATCTGTTAAATGCCATTCTGTACTTTTAGGCTACCTTAGGCTACCTAGTTAACTAGGATCCAATACAACCGCCTGGCACAGAATGTAGCACTCACAACAAATGCTGGAGATGAGAAATGAAAGCTTGGTATATAAAAAGAAGTGCGGCTGGTTTTGAGCACAGTGACCTTAAAAATAATGCAGGGCAGGACTCAATGGAGTTAAAACTTACCTACTGAACCCACAAGGCAACAGTCAGTAAAGTGGGAACATCAAGAATAAAACACTTGACATCTGTGACTTGCCAAAGAAGACCAAGCAGAACAAGTATCACTGAGGTTATGGCAAGGATACATGAAATCAACTGGACATTACTTAAGGAGTTTGACAGAGAAAAAGAGTTGGATAATCCTCATGAAAGCTGAAGATGTTGGCAAATCCTTGGTCAGCCAGGACTCCATGATGCTGGACACTAGACAGACTCTGTAGGGTAAACTTCTACTGTTGGCTTAGACCACAGAAACACATCAGGAGAGGACACAATGAGCCTGAGAGGCAATGTCTGGGGCTGTCCATGTAAATGCACATAAAATTAATCACTGATGCAAAGTGTTATTTCTAAAAACCCAGTACAGCAAGGCTTGATTAGGCTACATGCTACACAAAAAAATGAGTGGGGAAGAACTTGCTTGAGCGAGCATTCGATCATAAAACATCCACATCTCAGAGATGAGAAAATGTATGACAACTTTAGGAAACCCAGGAGACGTTAATATTAATTACATTTTGACACAATATTTTATTTCATTTCTCACTCTTTGATCAGTGCAAACCATATATAACATATCCTAGTTTTTAAGTGGGTTAACATCATACTACAGAACACACTTTCTTGGCATATTACTTTGCAAAAAAACGGTTATCATAAACTGAAGTGTCAGGAGACTGTTTCTTGTTTCACCTTTTTATAAAACAGATGTCATGCATTCCCGTACAGAACATAGCAAGAGATCAAATGAAATATGGCTGGTAAAAAGCTCAAACTCTGCAGGAATGAATAAAAATCTCAGGGGAAAAAAAACAACTAAAAATGACCGACAGTAAACTCATATACTGCAAGGTAAACATAGGAATGAAACAGTTCTGAGTACTGTGGAAAGGGACATCAAGCACTAATGATCAGAAACAATATACTTGACATTTATGAACTCACATTATACAAGTGATTTCTGTATATATTGTAGTTTGGTACCTGGCTAGTACCTCCAGAGACAATCAAATCATTTTATATGGAAGACTAATAACCACAAATAACATCTTCAGTCAAAAGAGTGCAAGTAAGTTAATTAGTTTCAAACTGTCTTTTTAACTCAGCAGCTTAACCATGATGATGTACCTTGTCCCAAATGTCTTCATTTCAGCAAACGTTTTGTTACTGCTTGTGTATCTCTTTATAATTAAAACTAAATGAAACTAGACTTGTAACAGCACAAGAAAATACAGAAAGGTTCAAAATTTGCTAGGATGGAGATGTGGTCTATATATCAGAGCCCAATAACTTCCCTCCTTTTTCATTTTAATGACACACTAACAATACAAATTCAAAGGTTTGCAGTAAAAATAAGCAACAGTGACTCTGTTAATTAAATCAGTTCATACGATAGTGTTGGAATGGAATACTGAATTGAAACAAGAGGTGTGCCTGCTAGTCAGAAAACACTGTAAAGCTATGTCATATGACAGTATCGGAATTGAATATTGAATTGAAACAGTGGTATGTCTGCTAGTCAGCAAACACTGTAAAGCTTAGTTTTTTAAATGTAAATGCATGCCTGGCACAAGTTAATTATACCTAATCTGCCAGACTAAATCCTTGAAATAAAGAATATAATCCTTTTTGCCTTTAACACCACCTTGTAATAGCAAATATCCACTCCCTCTCTATACAGAAATGAATCCCTTTCAAATGCAATACACATTTGTAAATACATAAATTAATTATTATGCATATATATACACACATTTATAAATTATTATATATGGGCACCATTGGTTTGGTCATTGCATGCATTTATCACGTGCTGTTGTTTTTGTTAATTGTCATTGGTGAAAATGGTCACATTATATTACAGTCAAACTGCAATAGTTCTTCTGTAATATAGCTAAGGGAATCATCTTTTGGCATGGTTATGTGATCAAACAGTCTGTGTATTTAGTTTTGGAGGGTGGTGGTGAAGCCCTTAGGTAAAAGTTAAGTTTTTAGTTGTTTTATGTAATTGCAAATGTAAGAAATTTGTTTACATTTGCAATCAGTTAGATTTTTTTGTGTGTGTGTTTTGGCCATACTAAACACTGATGAACCTGTTCAATGCATTTTCTAACACTCAAGAGTTTATCAGCAATTTAAAGTAATATACTATAGACACACACACATTTTATATATATATATATATATATATATATATATATATATATATATATATATATATATATATATATATATATAAGCATTTAAAGCGTTTTTTGTGAAAGTTTAGTGTATTTTCTGCCAAAAAAAAAATACTCATTTCCCGCCTTTTCTAAGCTAGTTTAGTCCAGTTTTCAGGTTCTGCTGAATTCAGGACTGTGGTATAAGTTCCTGTGTTGCCCATATCCTTACTTGGATAGGAGGAAGTTTCTCTGTTCACCAATGAGAGTGGGGAGCTTTGAGCAGCCTATCTGTCCCTGGAGGAGTGGTCACAGCCCAGCAACTAGTAGTTTATTGGTCGTTTTGGGCTAATTCCAATCTCTTTAATCTCCTTGCCTTAAAACCCGCATTTGCGCGTTTTTAAACTTGTATACTACTCAAGCAAGCTCCCCGTGGTGTCCTGCAGAGTACTACAAGCAACAGAGCGACAAAAAGAGAGACTTTCAATTGATATAAGTATTTTTTCTCTGCATTTTCTCCTGTGACTGCTAGTTTAGCCGAAATAGCATTTCTGAGCTTTAAAAAACCTTCCTTGCTGCATACTAAACTGTTTTATTGCTGTTAGCACTTGTTAAAGTTGTTTAAGTTCGTTTTTGTGCTGTTTAACTGTTGTAGGCTACACACTAAAGTGCGCTAGCCTGTTATAAGCATTTAAAGTATTTTTTGTGAAAGTTTAGTGTATTTTCTGCCAAAAAAAGAAAACAACAAAAAATACTCTTGTTTCCCGCCTTTTCTAAGCTAGTCTAGTCCAGTTTTCAGGTTCTGCTGAATTTAGGACTGTGGTAAAAGTTCATGTGTTGCCCATATCCTTACTTGGATAGGAGGAAGTTTCTCTGTTCACCAGTGAGAGTGGGGAGCTTTGAGCAGCCTTTCTGTCCCTGGAGGAGTGGTCACAGCCCAGCAACTAGTAGTTTATTGGCCGTTTTGGGCTAATTCCAATCTCTTTCATCTCCCTGCCCTAAAACCTGCATTTGTGCGGTTTTGCGTACCGCGCAGCACCGGTTAGCTAGGGTTAAACTATTCCAGGCTCCACGAAGTCTGCTCTTGAATTTTTCCCTTAGAACTAGTCAAACTCTCAAATAAAGCACTCTAACTTTCCTTTTATAGCCCAGCACTTGCTCCAAGCTCTCAGTAAACACTAATAAATGCTAACACTTCATCTCCCCTTTACTATACAGTAGTATAAGGCTCTCTATTCGTCCCTACCGGACAACCAGTAAAACAGTTCATTTACCCATACAGGCATGTCCAAAGGGCAGTTTCAGGTATACTCTCCAGTCCAGCTGGTGAATCTGGGAATCTTGAGGCAATGTTACAATTGCCTTATGTACACAGACAACCCTCTCCTCCTTCCAACAAACACAAATATATGTGAGAGATGCAACTATACAGCCAAACTGGAGGCCAAGCTCTTTCAACCCAAGGCTGGAACAGCCAGTCAGGAGGAGAAGGGTAATACTTGCACCACACTTTCAGTCTCACATACACTAGTCATACATGCACTAGCAAACAATACACATAAATACACAAAAACATACTCTGAGGCTCTAAATAAAAATCTGCCTAAGCAGCAGAGACCTCCAAAGCAGACATCCAAGCAACCTTCACCCTCAAACAATAAACACGTATCACATACTTCACAGAGTCAGTGTGCCACGCAACCACAGCCCTTAAGGCTTAACAGCACACCCAATACACTAGTAATAGGTGACTCCATTGTCAGGCACACTGACATTCCACTCACTAGACTGAATGAGGAGAAGGTTACTGTAAGCTGCCTGTCATGTGCCAGGATCCGCCACATAACACAAGCACTCAGGTCACTCCAAAACAAGTGCAAATATGACTCTGTCATTGTACATGTTGGTGTGAACGACCTGAGACGTACCTCCCTAGACTAGACTACATGAAAAGAGACATAGAGGAGCTCTCTGATCATGTAGCCCAGGCCGGTATGACCCTGACCCTGAGTAGCATCTTGCCCTCACCAAGAATGATGCCACAATACAAAGAAAAAATTATCAGTTTTAACAACTGGCTAAGCTATTGGTGTCGTTAAAAAGGAATCCAGTGTCTGTCAGCCTGGGACGACATGTTCGACAAGCCATGCTGCTTTGCCAGAGATGGCTTGCACCTGTCACCCCTAGGCTTTTGAATACTGGCCAAGGCTCTTGCCACCCCCATAGTGCCTTTTTTAGGCAAGGCTCAAAAGACAAACCCACCTCCATAAACAACACAAGTAACCAAAAACTGAGGGTAATGCTACTCAATGCCAGAAGTCTAAACCTCAAAATGCATGCACTCGAGGCGCTCCTTAGCATGGAGAAAATCGATATCTGTGCAGTAACAGAAACCTGGTTCAAGGCTCCAGAGAGCACCCCAGCACTACCAGGATACAACTCATACCATACTTTTCGGCCTCAGAACTCAGACCGAAATACAAAAGGAGGGTGTGTATCCATTTTCATAAAGGATACCCACACCTCTAGGTTAGTAGCACAGAACATGGCCTCAGAGACCATCCATCCATGTGCAACTAACGGTGGGCAAAGCTGCTTTTCAGATCATAGCTTGCTACAAATCACCTACCCTGTCCCAGGACCCCCACTCAGTATTCCTGAGAACTTTGGAAAATATAAAGGTCCTACCAAACACCATGATATTGGAAGATTTTAACTACCCAAACATTGACTGGGATAACTACTCAAGTACAAACTTCTTTGCCCAACGCTTCCTAGAGTTTATAAATTCAAACGCCCTGGAACAGCTGGTCACCACACCCACAAGAGGTGACAACATATTGGACATGATCATCACCAACAAGGGGGATCAGTGCTCCACACCAGAGGTAAACCCCTCGCTAGTAGGATCAGATCATAAACTGATTACACTGGACATCCACATCCCGACCCCACCCCCAGTCAAGGAAACCACTGTGAAAAACTTTTCAAAAGCCAACTTCTCAAGACCAAGGTGGAAAGTTTCCAAGCCCCCTTGCTAAAGGATAATGCTACCCAAACCGCAGAATCATTTACAAATGCATTCTATGAGCACCTACAAGAATGCATGGATCAAGCCATCCCAAGTAAAACCAAGACTCACTCCACCAAAAAGTGGAAACCAGTCTGGTGGTCCCCAGCCATAAATAAACTATACAACAGAAGGAGGAAACTACTACATGATAGAGCAAAATCCCAAAAAGGAAAGGCATCACTGATCAATATTAGCAAGAAACTACGATCCCTCATAAAATCATCCAAGGCTAGTTTGGAAAGAAAAACTTCCAAAGACTCTAAAGACAATCACAAAGCCTTCTTTAACTATGTCAAGAATCTAGGTGGAAACTCTCAGATATGCTCTGAGCTAGTGCAAAATGGCAAAAAATACACTGAACCAACTGACATTGCCAACATCCTGGCTGACAGGTTCAGTGCAAACTTTATCCCCCCCACCCCCAAAAGGGCCCATGTCCATCCCAGAAGAATGCAGAGCCCCAGACATCACAGACAAGCAGGTAAAAACAGCCCTCTCCAAAGCTAAAAACACAGCATCAATAGGACCGGATGGTATCCCAGGCTGCATCTTACACGAGCTCCAAAATGAACTAAACCCCCTCACCTAAATTCACTGTTCAAACTTAGCCTTACCACAGGCTATGTACCCAAAGAATGGCGTACAGCAACAGTCATCCCACTCCACAAAGGTGGTGTCACAACAGAACCTGGGAACTATCAGGCTATAAGTCTGACTAGCCTGGTCTGCAAGGCTATGGAGCGAATCATCATGAATCTCATAAACAGAGACATTGGGGACTCCAGACACTAGACCCTACCCAATTCAGCTTTGTTAAAGGCGGATCATGCCTCCTAAACCTAGTTGACTTCTTTGAAACAGTTACCAAGGCCACAGATGAAGGAAAGGTAGTCCACACAGCCTAACTGGACCTCACTAAGGCCTTCGACACCATTCCCCTCTCTGGCATCATAGACAAGCTCACAAGCTTGAACATTAACCCCTATGTCATGAGATGAGTTGCCAACTGGCTCTCAGATAGAACACACATGGTCAGAGTTGCGGGTGCCATGTCCTACTCTAAACCAGTCACAAGTGTCATCCCACAGGGCTCGGTCCTGGGACCCCTCCTGTTCTGTATATACTCCTCTGAGGTACAGGCAAGCACGGGAGGACTATGGCTGACCATGTTCGCAAATGACTGCAAACTGGGGGCCATAATCAACTCTCTGACTGACACAGACATCCTCCAGAAGGGTCTCACAGAGACAGATACCTGGTGTCAGAACAATGGCCTCAAGCTAAATGCTAAAAAATGCATAGTCATCCCCTTTGGGAAAAACAAAGTGCCCATGAATTATCACATAGGTGGTAATCCACTAAGTACGGAAGATGTAATTAGGGACCTGGGGACCCAGGTAGATAGCAACCTCTCCTTTGATAATCACATTGCCAAAGTGGTTAGAAATTCCTTCTATGTAGCCCACCTAATCACGAAAGGGTTCACATCTAGATCAAGAGAGGTCATTGTGCCCCTCTACTCATCACTCATTAGGCCTATAATAGAGTACAATGCCCCATTTGGAATGTACCTTAATCGACACCTGCAACAGCTGGAAAGGCCACAGAAGTACCTCACCAAGAGGATCATGGGCCTCAAACAGATGCCCTATGCAGCTCAAATAAAGAAACTCCAGCTCTACTCAGTTGCTTACTGCTTGCTTAGAGGTGATCTCTGCCTTACGTACAAGGCCATGTCCAACCCGGAATTAATGGACATGCTCCACCTCAAGAAAACCAAATCTCTTGGAGACACATGCTCCAGTGGATTAAACCTCAACACAACAATAAACAGGACATGCTGGAGGGATAGATTCCTGTCCCAGAGACTTCCCTCACTCTGGAATAGAATCCCAGTTTATGTTAGGCAGAGTCCCTCACTGACACTCTTCAAGAGAAACCTTGACGAGTGGATGGGAAATCGTAAATTCACCCCAGGGATCACTTCAATGGCCCTGCTAGACAGAGGCCCAGGAAACTAATTTAAAAGGGAGGCAAAAGCCAACAGATTCTGGCTTGGCTTATAAATGCCCTTGGGCAGATAGCCTTGTACCTACCTATTTACCCATATATATATATATATATATATATATATATATCTACATGGGTCTACTTCAGAACAACGAAACCTCACAACACTGAAGATCAAAACACAGAGACCAAAACAACGAAACCCCACAACACCGAAAACCACGTAAGTATAACACACACAAAAAACATACACAGATACCCCAAACTACCAACCACACCACCCTACACTACGAATAGGCTGCAACCCCCACACCCCCCCTACTTTAATATTCTAACTCCGAGATCGCACAGACACACAAGGCAAACTCACATCCACACACTACAGTCCCTCACACACACACACACACACACACACACACACACACACACACACACACACACACACACCACAGTCACAACACACACTTACATATAGCACTACTTCTCACAAATACACTTACACATGCATAATCACCCACAGCAGAACACCAAAAGCGCTAAATCAAAATCCCGTAACACCGGGATTTTGAAGTTCACGCTTTTCGGTGTTCTGCAGTTTCGTTCTTTTGGTCTCCTTCAAAACACTTTCGATCTTCTGGTCTTTTGGTGTTTTGAAGAAGACCCATATATATATATATATATATATATATATATATATATATATATATATATATATACACACACACACATATATCTATATATATATATATATATATATATATATATATATATATACACACACATATATATATATATATATATATATATATATCACATAGTCAAAGTATGACAACTTTGAACGTTATATGATCAAGACCATATGTTCGAATTTGTCATACTTCGAATTAAAAAAAATAAATAAAATAAAATACAGGAACAACTTCCTGGCAGTTGTAAGCAAGGGGGCAAACCCCCCCTGCAGCCCCACCCCCGCTTTTTAAATATACCAACTCCGAGACCGTGCTACAGTGCAATAAAGGGAAAATTCCCTTTACCACATTGTAGTGCGGTGTTGGAGTTGGTATATTTAAAGAGTGGGGGGTGTGGGGGGGATTGCCCCCCTGCTTACAACCCTTTATTTTCTTTTCTGTTGTTTTATTTATTTTTTTACGTGTTCGAAATTCTGTTAGTTCTAATATATAGGTTTGAACATATGGTGTTTGAACTTGCAGAATTTCGACTACGTGATATAGACAAGTATATATATTCAGTCTTATGGGGATTCAGGCTTTTGAGTTTTCAGGCTTATGAAATTTGAAGCTTTTGGTCTTCCAGCTTATGCAATTCAGGCTTGTGATCATTCAGGCTTCTGAAGTGAATCTATATCTATGTATATATATATATATATATATATATATATATATATATGTAAGTATACATACACACAGACATACATGCACATATAAATATATATAATCACACAGTCGCAGAACACCCTATTAAGTGCACACTTTGTTGACAGCTATTTTTGTTACTGAATGTATCAAAAGTAGTCTTTATTGAACGCACCAGTCAATGAAAGTAGTAACATTGGAAGTTGCTTTTATTCAGGGGATGTACTTGTGGTCACAGTAAGTGGGACTGTTTATTAATGCCAAAACTTCTGGATATACTTAAAGTTTCAGCATTAGGGGTGAGTACAGATGTTCTCAGATTGTGCTTAGAGTAAGAGCTGGGAAAGGGAATAACTTTTATACTGTGCTTGTGTGTTATGATGCATATGGTGTGTCTGTTTTGTTTACAGTTACTATTAGATAACTGCACGAGAAGGTATTATCACACACACACACACACACACACACACACACACACACACACACACACACACACACACACACACACACACACACACACACACACTAATAATTCAGCTAATTTCAAAGAATGTTTAACTGTTTACCATATAAATACATTAAGAAATATGTGCATTAATGGTAGAAGTTAAATTCTAAAAGTGCATCTATATAGATATAGAAATGATACTGCATAGTAATTTTATTGTATTTAATTTAGTTTTATTTTATTTTTCATTTGTTTACCGGGAAAGTCAGACTGGACACAAGTCCTTTTTCAGCGGAGGCTCAAGGAGAAAAACTTTGCATAAACCAGAAGAAATGTTGACATATACATAACCAAGCTTACACATAACACACAGAAAAGTATCATGTTTATAGGAATAACAGAGTAAAGGTATTATGAACATATTCATGTATATAGGCTTCACACAGATGTCAGAGAAATGTAAATAAACACTATATTAAGAAAATCTACAAAGTAAAAATGGTATGTTAACATATTTGTAGCTAAAAATCAATAGATTGCATGTAGATAGCCAAAAATACGAGGTGTGGCTTATATCCCTACAAATATTTGTACCTTAGTAACACAGTTAGAAACATAAGAAAACAGAAAGCTAACCAGGATTAGTGCATGAGCATAGCTTTGTCTTGGATAAGTGAGTTTTTTTTCCCCAAAATCTCTTTATTTAATTTTTCAATAATAGGATAAGTGAGTTTTAAGTTTTTTTTTTTAACTAAGTGAATAGTAGATATTAAATCTGTAGGCAATGGATTCCAGATTTTAGCCATACAGTTTGAGATGAGAGATTCTCCTGCAGCATTGATTACATTTTATTGCTAGAAAGTAGGACACAATTAGTGGAGTAGGGATGAAGGAGATTTTGAAGGGAAGGGGTATTCTCTGGTTGGTTAAGAATTAAATCAGGCATAGTAAGTTGGTTATACAGTAGGAGTTGAGGATGTTCTAACCAATTTAGTTGCTGAGTGCTATGCCGTGATGTGACCTAAAAGGAAAGTCTGTGGAAAACTTGGCAATTTTGTTATGAGTCTAGTTTTGATTAATCTGAATTCCTTAGGTTAGTTAGAATTGGAGAGGCATAGGGGAGAATTGAGATAAAATGTGTTTGTGCAATGGTTGATTTTGTGTAATTTGTAAGATAATCTATTTCTTGTATAGTAAACAGAGTTTTTTGAGCACTTTGTTTATGATCTGGGCAATATGGGCATCAAATCTCATGTTGGTATCAATCACTACCCCCAGAAGCTTACTATGGACTTCGGGTGAATTGATGGTATTTTTCATGGACACAATGTTGAATGTTGGAGGGGTTCTTGTATGTTGGAATAGCATGACTTTGGTTTTGTTAGGGTTCAGAATTAGTTGGGAATTAGTTAGCCATGCTTCAACAGCTGAGAAAGAGTCTTGAGTTATTACTTGTAGTTGTTGTAAGGAATGAACAGCACATATTAGCATGGTATCATCTGTGCATTGCACAACAGAAGCATGTAGGGTTGAAGTGTGAAGGTTGTTAGTAAACAGTGTGAAAAGCAGGGGGCCTAGGAAAGATGCATGGGAACTCCTAGAGTAACAGGTAAAAGAGGAGAAAGATTTTATTGCCATTGTACTGCTTGTTGGTGTCCAGTTAAGTAGTCTTGGAACCGGGTCTATATTACATTATCGAAGTTTCAAAACTTCAAATCTGATATGGTCGACACCATATAATCAAAGTTTTGAAACATCGAAAACGTAATAAAACACAACAATCTACAAAAACAAACCATTTACATGCTCTAAGCAGGGGAGCTTGCCCCCCTGCACCCCTCACATGGGGGTTGAGTGGCCCTAGGTCAACTGGTGCCCTAGGCAAAACAGCTCCACGGCGCTCCCCAACACATTACCTGGTGCCCCCATCCTGGTCTACCTACACCAAATAAATACTGGAAAAGTGCCCCTGCTACACCAGCGCCCTAGGCGGCCGCCTAGTTGGCCTATGCCTAAGGCCGGCCATGGGGGTTGTAGCCCCCCCCCCCCACACTCCCCACTACTTAAATATACTGGCACCAAGATTGCACTACAGTGCAGAAAAGGGAAATCTTCCCTTTCTGTTCTGTACAGAGATCTCTGTTAAAAGATTCAAAGTTTCAAGACTTCGATCATATGGTGTCGACCATATCAAATTCAAAGTTTTGAAACTCCGATCTGATATAGACCCTTGGAACCAGGCTAGAGTAGACTGGCTCAAGTTCAGATCAGAGAGTACTGCAATAAGTGCAGCATGTCAGACCATATCAAAGGCCTTTTATAGCTCGAGGAAGATGGAGGACACAAATATGCCATTATTTCTGTGATAATTAACTGTGTTAGTCAAAGTCATTAGAGCAGAGATTGTACTGTGGCAGGGAAGAAGTCCATGTTGAGTGTTGGACAGAAGTTTGATAGTTAGTAAGAAGTCCATAGATTTGGTTTAGATGCTATATTTGTTAAGGTATTTAGGATTTTAACTATGTACCTGTCATGCTTCAATGAGATTCGAGGTGAATTGTGGTGAGGTAGTAGTGTTTTTATGGGCTTGTACTATGTGTGTTGTGTTATAGATCGAGTGGGATATGATAATGCGTTTAGATCTTTTTGTGGAAAGGAAAAAGGAGTAGAGTGGAAGAAAAATGAATCATGGAGGTCGATGTGGTAAGAGATAAAATATGTAGCTATTGATAAGATTATTAGAGCAGTAGTATATAGGAATTTGATTATTAGTGGAGGTAAGAAGTAAATAATAGGTTTTTATTTGTTTTAGGATATTGATATGGGCTATAGATTAAAGAGTTACTATTTAGGTGTTTAATTGGCTTTGTTTTAGATCCAGATTGGATAGGGTTGATTAATTAATGAGAAGTGTATTTTAGATCAGTTGCTGTGTTTGACTAGACAATGGGGTTGTTTAAAATAAATGGAGGCATAGTAGGGGTGTGTGGAAAATGGGGGTAGGGTAGGAAAGTGGAGTTAGACCGACAGAAGCAAGGGCAAATGGAGTGGGTAGAACCTCACTGTGACATGGTCAAGAGAAAACAATCAGCATCTATGCTTTCAAAGGAGGTAGTTTTAAGACTGCTTCATAAAATTCCTTTGTAAAGAAACTTAGCATGATTTTGGGAGGCTTGTAGAGTTAGACAAACCAAGTAACTGTACAACAGTATGGTTTGGGTGATGGACTGGTAGAGTTTCATAGAAGGGCCAACTATTTAACTCATTCACTCCAATGCAGCTCCGGAAGTTTGCACTGTAACTTCCAAAGGGCGGAGCCTCTGCCTTTTGACAGAATCAAATTATGTCCTTACATTTCAAACAAATGTTCATATCCCTGGAACCATAGGGGTTATGAAAGAAGTATATACGGAAAACTCTTCAGCACAGACTATTTTTATAGTGGTAGTACTGTTTAGGTTCTAGGTCTTGAACCAAATTTTATACGTCACAGTAACACAATAACTATTATGTTTATAATATTTTGCAAACTTCTTGATATCTCAGCAACCACTCAAGTTACACACATACTGTCAGCAATATTTTATTCATCTGGCTGAGAGCTTTCATACGAGTTCTGTCTGCATTACTTGGTTGCTGAGATATTTAGAAAAAAGTGAAAATTCTAGCTATATTAATTAATACCATAAAAACAACAGTTAATATCTATTTACTTGCACTAAACAGAGGTCAAATATTAATGCAGTTGAGTTTGCCATTGTATAAGCTTTAAGATGAACTCTTTTAAAACCTTGTACATAGCATAGTTGATGCCTAGAGGTGTCAGTAGGAGTTAACGGTAGGTGCACATGGAGGCATCACTCCGATGTAATGAGTTAATGGGGAATTAAGGACTCTTAGCTGTTCTCCCCGGTGGTGAGCTCCTTAACAGGTATTCCTTATGAATAAGTTTAAAGATTTCTATACAATTTAACCTACACTGCTGGGAGATAGTACAGCTTCCGTATGCATTTACTGTGGTTGTTCAGTTGATAACAACAGCAAGAAAAGTTTCCTTTATATAGGTGATATTTTGATCAGTTTTGAGGGGGGGACTGGAACAGAGAGCAGGAGAGAAGGCAAATGTTAGATATCTAAATAACAATTCCATGCACAGCACAGTTCTCACCTGGTAATTTTAGCTTCTACACAAAATATCAGCAATAACATATCTGCAGCTTCATATTATTATAGGTTCATAGGTAGGTACTAGGCTATCTGCCCGAGGGCATTTATAAGCCTAGCCAGAGTGTGTCAGCTTTTGCCACCCCATTGATTAATTAACTGATCCTCTGTCAAGCAGAGCCAATGAAGTGATCCCAGGGGTGTATTTTCTGTTACCCAGCCACTCATCAAGGTTTCTCTTAAAGAGTGTTAGTGAGGGGCTCTGCCTGATGTAATTTGGAATTTTGTTCCAAAGCATAAGGAGTCTCTGTGACAGGAATCTATCCCTCCAGCATGTTCTATTTATTGTTGTGGCAAGGTTTAGCTCACTAGAGCATGTGGCTTGCAGTGACTTGGATTTCTTTAGGTGGAGCATGTCCATCAATTCTGAGTTGGACATGGCTTTGTAAGTCAGGCAGAAATCACCTCTGAAAAAGCGATATGCCACTGAGTACAGCCGGAGTTTTTTCAGTCGGGCTGCATAGGACATATGTTTGAGACCAGTAATCCTTTTGGTGAGGTACTTTTGTGGTCTTTCCAGCTGTTGGAAGTGTCTTGTGAGGTACATCCCAAATGGGGCATTGTACTCTATGATGGGTCTAATGAGTGATGAGTAGAGGGGCACTATAACCTCTTTATTTCTAGATGCGAACCCTTTAGTAATTAGATGGGCCACATAGAAGGATTTCCTAACTACTTTGGCAATATGATTATCAAAGGAGAGATTTCTATCTGCCTGGGTCCCCAGATCTCTCATTACCTCTTCTGTATTAAGGGGGCTGCCAGCTATGTGGTAATTCATGGGTGTTTTGTTTTTCCCAAACAGGATGACTATGCATTTTTTGGCATTTAGCTTGAGGCCATGACTTTGACACCAGGTGTCCATCTCAGTAAGGCCCTTTTGGAGGATGTCCGTCTCAGCAGGAGAGTCAATTATGGCTCCCAGTTTGCAGTCACCGGCAAACTTGGTTAGCCATAGTCCTTCTGTGTTTGCCTGTACTTCTGAGAAGTATATGCCGAACAGTAGGGGTTCCAGGACCGAGCCTTGTGGGACACCACTTGTGACTGGTTTAGAGTCGGACCTGGAGCCTGCTATTCTTACCGTGTGAGTTCTGTCTGTAAGCCAGTTGGCAACCCATCTCGTGACGTAGGGGTTTATGTTCAGGCTGGTGAGTTTTTCTGTAATACCTGAGTGGGGAATGGGGTCGAAAGACTTGGTGAGGTCAAGGTAGGCTGTGTGAACCACCTTTCCTTCATCTATGGCCTTGGTGACTGTCTCAAAGAAGTCAACCAGGTTTAATAGGCATGATCTGCCCTTAACAAAGCCGAACTGGGTCAGGTCAAGTGTGTGAAGGTTCCCAATGTCTTTGTTAATGAGTTCCATGATGATGCACTCCATAGCCTTGCAGACAAGGCTAGTCAGGCTTATGGGGCGATAGTTACCAGGGTCAGTTGTGGCCCCTCCTTTGTGGAGAGGAATAACCGTTGCTGTGTGCCATTCTATGGGCACGTAGCCTGTGGAGAGGCTGAGGTTGAACAGTGTGTTTAGGTGGGGGGGTTAGTTTGTTCTGTAGTTTGTGCAAGACGCAGCCTGGGACACCATCTGGTCCCATTGACACTGTGTTTTTGGCTTTTGAAAGGGCTGTTTTGACCTGTGCATCGGTGATTTTTGGGACACTACACTTTTCCGGTATTGTTGTGGGCCCTTTTGGAGGTGAGAGGGGGGTGACGTTTGCACTGAATCTATCTGCCAGGATCTTGGCAATATCAGTAGGTTCAGTATATTTTGTGCTATTTTGCACTAGTTCAGTGCATATCTGCGAGTTGCCACTTAGATTCTTAACATAGCTAAAGAAGGCTTTGTGGTTATCTTTTGAATCCTTGTCTATTTTTCTTTTGAAGTTAGCCTTGGATGATTTCATGAGGGACCTCAGTTTCTTACTGATACTGATCAGGGATGTCTTTCTTTCTTTCTTGGGATTTGCTTTTTTTCTGAACTTGTTTCCTCCTTCTATTGTGTAGCCTGTTTATTGCAGGGGTCCACCAAACTGGTTTGCTTCTCTTAGAGGAATGAGTCTTGGTTTTGCTAGGGATGGCATGATCCATGCATCCTTGTAGGTGCTCATAGAGTGCATTTGTAAAGGTTTCTGCATCTTGGGCAGGGTTATCCTTTAGCGTGGGGGTCTGTGAAACTTACCACCTCTGTCTTTAAGTAAGGTGAAGTTTGCTTTAGAAATGTTTTTTACTGTGGTTTCCTTAGTTGGGGGTGGTGGTGGGGTGTGGACATCCAGAGTGATTAGTCTATGGTCTGATCTAACCAGTGACGGGTTGCCCTCTGGTGTGGAACACCTGTCGCCCATGTTGGTGATGACCAGGTCCAATATGTTTTCACCTCTGGTAGGGGAGTTTACCAGCTGATCCAGGGCATTTGAGTTGATGAATTCCAGGAAGTGCTGGGCCTGGGAATTTGCACTCAAGTAGTTTTCCCAGTGAATGGTACGGTAATTGAAATCACCCAATATCAGGGTGTTTGGTAGGACCTTCATGTTTTCCAGTATCTCCAGAAAGGTGGAGTTGTGGTCCTGGGTCATGGAGGGTGATCTGTAGCAGGCCACAATTTGCATTGCAGATTTGCCTGATGTTAGTTGCACATGGATGATCTCAGAGGTATCATGCTGCACCACTAACCTGGAGGTGTAGGTATCCTTGATGAATATGGATACACCCCCTCCTTTTGTGTTTTGGTCTGTGTTCTGTGGCCGAAACGTGTGCTACGAGTTGTAGCCCGTTAGTGCTGTGGTGCTCTCTGCAGCCTCTTTTGTGTAATAGTAGTGTAGCATAGATCTGTCTATAGACGATACTTGTATGACAAATTGCTGTTAGTAAATACAGCTCAATTCTGCCCCACACTCATTCAAAACTGTTGTATGTTCGACAGTTAGCATGGTCTTGACCATTTAATACTGGCTCTATGTGGCTTTGTATACCCTCTAACATTCTGTAATTCTTCTTATGTGTTCTCACTTGCTAGATAAAAGTAATTATATACTTGAATGGGAGTGATTTATCAATGGACCATTTTTTCAAACCTGGTGCAAACATTGCTTACAGGTTTATTATCCATTTTCATTCACTTTTGTCAAAAATATTATGACTGTGCATTAGTAAGTGATGTCCATATAACTCCGTCTGTATCTGCAAAAGGAAATGCAGATGCAGAATGTTGTAATTTGTGCCAATAAAGAGTGTTTCTCATATCAATTTAAATCACTGTATCATAATAAAATATGTAGTTTCCATGGGTGAGATATTTGTCTCACACAGAATGGTCTGCAGTCATATTCCACCAGGTAAATAATCCAATAACTCTGACAAGTAATACATTTTCTTATTTCATGTGTGTTGGTACATCAATAGATGTGTAAAAAAGTGTGTTTTGCAAACATTCTTAGAGTGTGAACAATTCCCACAAGGCAAACAACCTATTTGGGGTTTACAAAACAAGAAGTCTTGCTGTACCTAGGGATTAAGACATTTTCTAAAGTCAGCAAAATGTTGGGAAAGCCGTATTCCTTTACGGTATGTGACCTGAATCCATTTAGGGAACACTGTAGTAAAAATTCTGTCACTCTCCTACAAATGCCAATGCTTTTAGTAAAAATTCTGTCATTCTCCTACAAATGCCAATGCAATGTAAGCTCTCCTGATTCTTACAGCTGTTCATACCAAATGTACTAATGAAGTTAACTGGTCTCTCTGAGTTGTGATAGTCCAGAATTTTAGAGAGAGAGAAGAATTGACAAAGATCTTGCATATGCCATACTGATATTCCTCATATTACAGTTGCTATACTGGAAGCATCCCTTTAAATCCATGGCTTTGTGAATAAAAACTGTGTGCAGAATAGACCCATTTAGTCCTTATAACTAGTGAGATAGGTATATTTTTTAACAACGTGAGAGGGATGGGAACTTAACATGAAATAGGGAACTCTGATGAAAAGGTGTTATGTATAAAAAAGTAGAAGCCATGTAACTGTTTAGTTATAATCACTTTCAAACAATTAACAAACAAATGTGAATGTGAATGAAATAGCCAAAGTGGTAAAATTTAAATAAACTTCCTTAATATTCCTTGTGTTCCTTTGAATGGCAACCAGCAATCATCAAGGAAATCCTTCCTTTATGTTGTTCAAAGTAGACTATAAAGAGGTCTATGTAAATGGGGAAAAGTAGCTCCCATTGCAGTTCCACATTTCTATAAAAAACATTCGCTTTTGAAAAAAAAAAAAAACTTTTTAGTGAGTAGAATATATAACCATGCTAATAAATGTTGTGAGAAAACATAAGTGTATAGGGAAGAAGCAGAAAGAAAATGACGTACTGAGCAGTAAGGAAGATAAGTTTGTAGCAACTGTACGCCTGAAAAAACTCATTAAAGGAGCTTGTCACACATGCATAATTACAGTATAACACTACATCTATAAGGCAAACCTGAACCTTCTAACCTAAAACTGAAGTTAAAGCAACAGAGTCAGGAGGCAGTTACCAAGAAATCCGCTGTTCCTTTTAGCAGTGCACTTCATATATAAATTACAAGCACCACTATCTGAGGGACACAGGAGTGGAGGTAAGTGGACTCCATTAAACTACTGAAATTAAATGTAAATAGTTCATTAATGAGTTGTTTTCAAAAGTAAATATATTTGTAAATTAAGATCATATCTGATACTCTACTCAAAATTAGGGTTCCCATGACATTTGTCTTTTAAAATAAACTATTTTTGTGAGTGGTCAAACTCCCATGTATCCTATCTTGTTATTTTTGGTGCACCATTCACCAGTTGCATCCCATCTCTGTGATTTCACATCTTTTTTGCAGTCCTCTCTACTAACTTTTCCTCCTTACTGTTGGCGAGGAATTTAATTCAATGCCAGAGGGGTACACCAGGGAGCCTACAAATTTTTTCTCTTGAATGGTAGAATGCAGTGGCATTGTGATGTAGAAATGTAGTTATGAGTGAATGGCATATCCTGAATGGTCTTCAATGCATTCCTGGCATTTTTCTGAATGCCAGTGTTGCATCTGCAGGCATAAATGCCAGAACTGAAGCACCACAGCAGTCAGATTTTTAAACTTTTAAGAAGAAATACTTCTGCAGTTTTGTTAAATACATTTTTGGGTAACTGAGTACATCTACACATTGTATTTAATACTTCAATTTCACTGAATCTATCCCGTAACCCTCAAAATGCATAATATTATAAATAGGGCCAAATAACTAGTATACAAATGTTAACGTCAAAAAAGTGATATTCAAAGTAAGGTCCTGAAACATATAAAGGGAAACATAACAGAAATATAATAATCACATTATATACTTCTTCTTTAAGAAGAGAGTACAGTTTCACTGAATCATCTAACTATACAAGCTCTGGTGTCAAGGGTTTAGGCTAAAAGTCATTTAATACACTGACTCAAAGATGTGGGATCATAAACTTTACCGCCCATCTGTGCATCTACTAACTTTAAATAATTAACTTGGATTGTAATGCAGCTCTGTTTAAAGAAATTTTAAAATTCAAATTAAAGTATTTATGAGCTTGTTTAATCTCATCTTTGTATGCTACAGGCTAGAATTACCCTCCTCTTAAAATGCATGTAATGTAAAGTCTACGAGTGAAGTCTTTTAGATGTTTCCGTATAACATAAATCTTTAATAGATGGAATATATTTAGTAAGTCTCCTCTGAACTTGCTCCAGTTTGCTTAGCTGCATCCTATTGTAAATACATATAAAACTGTTGTAGTCTAACAATGTTCTAATAAATATTTTGTTACAGCACTCATGTTATTCAAATCATGTAATGTATATTTTTAGCATGCAACTCATTTGTGTCAGAGCTTTATTTTTGATACCACTCAGATGTTGATGAAATGTTAATTTGTTAATAGTAATAAACCCTAGGTCCAAGATTTCATTCACTACTGATAATAACGAGTCACCAAACAATGGGTGCTTTATCACATTTTTTTTCTAAAATATATGATATGGCTCTTACTACTGTTAAACAACAGACTATTATATTTGGCCCAATTAGAGATGTTTCCCAAGCAACCATTAAGATTTGAGTAGTCTTCATTAGAGATGGCTCCAAAACCTACTTTGCATACATCTGCAAATTTATTCAAACATTATCTACTTTTGATGAGAAATGTAATTAATGCATTGAATAGGAAAGGCCCCAACAATGATCCCTGCAATACACCCAGTGTAGTTGACATGACATCTAATTAAGTGCCATTAGCCAAGACACGTTGCGTCTTAGCACTAAGCCAATTTTACACTTACCCTTATTCCCCTGTGCAGGATACTACCTAGCGATACTTGTTATTTTCCTTTTATTAATTTTTAATTTAGCAGTCCACCAATATGACTATTTACATCTTGTATAATTATAGGACAATTTATATCTTGTAAAGTTATAAGAATAATCAAACCTAATTTTACTTACAGCTGGAAATAAGTCTCTAAAGCTGTTTATTCTATATCAGATTCTTTACTATATTTAATCTACTTTGTACCATATATCTCAGTACAAAGCATGCTGTCCTCTATTTTATTAAAAATTATACATATGATATTTGGTAACTAATAACTATTTATGACACCTGACTTTGAAGTTAAGAGAATGTTGGTCAGATAAACCACTGGTGGTCCCACTATTACATTTTCAATTAATCCTTTGTAATTAGTAAGTATAATATCTAAAATATTGCATCTTGTAGTAGTCTATTTGACTAATTGAGAGAATCTACTTTGATACAATAAATCCAGAAATTCTTTACAACATCAGAAGATGAATTCTAATTTTCCCAGTCAATATGTAGATAATTAAGATAATCAGAATGATCTGAGGATGATGTAAACATACTCTCATGACAGGCTCAGTTTTGTCCTACATCCATCCACTACATATTCTGAGGGTTTGGAAAAAGGACCGACATTGTGAACAGTCTGGCTCCGTGCCACATTCTGGTACAGGGCCATTTCTGTTATGACTTTGGGCTCTTCCTCCTCAATTTCTGAACAACTGTGGGAAGTAAGGGAGTCACAGGAGAATCACCTAGAAACAGACCACTCCAATCCAAGCTCTGAGGGACCTCTGGTGCAGTATTTCCTCACCTGTCTGTTGACTGGATAAGCAAAGAGGGTTCTATCTTTGGGACACCCCTCCTGTTGATCTCCACAATGTTAGATCTGGGTTTTTTTTGGTTGAGAAATTATACGTTGTCAGTTTTATCCCTTGTTTTTGTTGTACCATTCCTAGGAGCAGGAGGCCAGGTGGACGCCAATATTGGATTAGAGAGATTTTGGGTTGAGTAAGGGCTAGAGTGGGGATTTTTGGATAGGGGAGGGATGAGGCTGTTGGCATAACAGCTGCTCCCTGTTGGGTGGAATGCCCCAAGAATTCCCTTTCGTCTGTCTTCACATTGCCACTTCCATTTCTGAGTGGCCTTAAGTTTGGTTTATTCACTTTTGCCATGTTTCTGGAAAAAATGCCCTTGATTAGGATGCAACATGTGCCTGACGGATTCCACAGCATTCATCAAATCTTCCGTTTTTTTGAATATAGCATATGCTTGGTGTCCAAACAACAGTTCTCTAAATAATGGGGTATTAAAAAAGCATCTATTTTACACCACCAGACTGTTACTGAATTCTCATCTGGGAATGTTCCCTTTGCACAAACCCCGTAGCTGCAGTCCTGGATAGATCCAGGATCTCTAATCCACTGAAATGTGGATGAATCCACATTACAAGGGATTAGAGATCTAGGCATGATTAAAGAGGGTGCTGCGGTAGCGTTGTCGCCTCACAGTAAGACGTTGTCCTGTTCGATTCTCAGCTAGAGCATCTTCTTTGTGGAGACATGTATGAATGGGCATACCTTCGTTAAAGGTTGTGCATCAGGGCCGGCAACTCGGCACGTAAAAATCTACTGCCAATCATTAGCGGACCGGAGTCGACCCCTAACCGGGAAAAAGCTGAAAAACACAACAACAACATTTTGCCTCATCATGCACTCCCTGAAAAATTAATGTATGGGTGGGTGGGTTTAACTCAGTGCCCTAAAAGACAGGGTGGCAGGAGCATAAACTTCTCCATATCTATCTAGCAATCAGCTTTCCCGTTTATTAGAGAGAAGTGTCCTGTTGCCAGTCTGCCTCCACCTACAGATTCCAATAACACTGCAATGGGATTTTGTAGAAGGATTTGGGAGGGTCCCAAACCCTACAGAGGTCAGGTCTCTTAGGAGCAGGGGTTTAGAGTGAGACTCCAAGGAGGTAGTATCAAATACATCAAGGAGGTCCTTCTGGAATGAAGAAATATCTACCAGCTTAAGAGGCCAGTTCAAAGACACAGCATCTTTACTAATTGTGTCATAATATAGTATAAAGCTGAGGACATCTTGGATCTACAGAACAGACCTCTCTGTATTCTCTGAATTAGAGGAGTCAGAACCCCATTCAGGGGAATGGCCCCTAGGTGTTTGGGAGGTTGGACTCCTGACCCAGAAGGCTGTGATAGGGTAGTTTGAAAACCTTGTAAGAAGTGCATGAGTCTCTGTGCCAGCTCAGCCCAATCTTGGGAGGAGCAGGGATAGGCAAGGAGACAAATAAGTAACCCAGCCAAGTCTGAAAGAGATATGCACCTCAGAATGGTCTTGGCATTAACAGCATGCACAGTGGTCTTAGGTGCCCAAGAGGGCTTAGCCCTCAGCTTAGGCTTTTCAGTATGGAGAATGTCCACTTCACTAATGACTATGGAGATACTGGACTTCCCTTGTTTAACAATAAAACAGTGTTCCTGAATCAATGTCTGATCAACATCTGTACCAGATGGTGTCTAAGGTCTCCCAATCCGGTATGATATGCTTGGGATTTAAGATGTGGTAGTCTCTTGGAGGGGGGTGATAGAGGCTTTGACTATAAAAGATGCCAGGCTGGCAAGCTTAGGCCTTAGGTCCCTACTAGTGTCATTAACTCAGAAGGATCCTTATTCTTCTCCCTGTGCTTCTCCATTCACTTTTTAAGTGGGGATGTCTGCCAAGCTTCTCTGAGGGTCAGATAAAATGGATGACTTGTATACAGAAGGCAATAAGAATTATAATCAGGTACACAAGGATGGACTCCCTGTTTCAATCTCGTCTTTCTCTTAAAGTTCTGACAAACTTCTTAACTAGAAACACTGGTAATGGCCCTGGGGCCCTTACAAGCCTAGCCAAGAGTTTATCTCCAAAAAAGAAACCACAGTCAGCACCTGCCACCCCTGTCAATAAGGGACAAAGGTGGAACCCCTAAGAAAAATTTGTGGTTTCCAATCCACTCATCAAGGTTCAGCTTGAAGACGGTCAATGAAGTACTCTGTTTGACATGTATGGGAAGTCTCTTCCAGAGATGTGGCAGCCATTGGGACCTTTGTCTAAGCCAAGACAATGCACACACTTACTAGTAAAATCTTATCAGTCTCTTACAGACATACTTGCTATCGTTGGCAAGAACTCTAACGCCCTTCACCTCTATGTGGCTGGAATACCTCAAAGATATCTGAAACACAAAAAATTAACAAAATGCACCAACTATATGAAAAAAGGGTAAAATAGGAAACGGTAGATACACACTCTATTGGGAATCTTTAATCAGAGGTTTAGACTGACAGATACCCTATTGTGACATATGATCTGCACATTCGTTGAGAACTTTGGTAGCCAAAGGCATTTGCTATATTGCTAAAATCAGGAAAAAAACAGAGCATACAGTTATGCCCCTTTATAGGCAGACATATCTTTGTGATATTAAACCAATCACTCCTAAATGTATTTACTTGTTTATTTTACTTTACATTCATTAACCGGATAGCTAAACAAACATTCAGCATTGGAAAAAATATTATATTCTTCTGGTAAATAAGTTTTTTATGATGCTTAGCTAGGGATACTGAGTATCACGCACATTCCCAGACCAGCTCTAAACTACAAACGCCAACTAGAAAAAGCAGTCCTGGAAGTGACGCAGGCACTATTCAGCAACTGGGTCTCCAAATATATCACTTTCAAAAGCTGTGAGAATAGGAAAGACAACCAAAGTTGGAGTTAGCTCTAAAGGATGCAGAATCAGCATATGTACTCCAACCAAGTTTTATGAAAGTGGTATAAAAATACTTTTTGGTTTAAACACTGATCTGTTCCTGGCAAGAACAGAAAGTCCTTTCAAGCTGACTGACTCTTATGTAAAATTAATTACTTGCTCAGTTTCCTGGCAACAATGTTCTGCAGCTGATATATGCTTTTGTTTATTACAGGACTATGCTGTATATAATCTCTCCGTACAAGAACTTCACAGAAGAAATCTCAGATATATAAACAATAATTTATCATTATATACTATGCGATTTGTACATTAAATGTTAAGGAAGGCTTTTCCTTAATTATAGGAAGAGTTTTACCTAATTTTAAGAATAAATGTTATGCTTTTCAAATTGAGTGAATATTGCTTATTACAGAATTACAAGGGAGTGCAAAGCTAATTATGCTGAACTGAACTTTGAATAAAATCTTAATTACAACATGCAATATTAGATTTTTGTCTGTGGAAAATCTATTTGAAGGACCAGCGCTCTCCCTCTTCAGTAGGATTCCTAATATCTCTGTATATTGTTCTAACATAGAGTCATCTGGGTTTAAAAGCAAGATATCAAGTGTTAATGATAAACACTTGTTGTGCCTCATGAGAAGCATATCGGCAATCTGTGTCTTCAGACAACTACTATAACATTTATCCATTATAATTAGTATAACGTCACCCCCCTACCTCACCCCACTCATGCATCTTAACCACAACACTCCCCCTAACTGTATGAAAAATTAACTTACAAAAAACACTTTCCCTTATAGTACCACCATGCAAGATACACACACACACACACACACACACACACACACACACACACACACACACACATATATGCAACATCCCTATCATAAGCACAGCTCTAAGTGTATCCCCCAACTTACCCCTTACTCTAACCTTAAACCACAAAACTTGCACATGTACTCTAAAATAATCAATAACACACTGTCAAAGAAATTGAGATCTGACACTCCCTCATACATTCCAAAATGTGCAGATTAACAGACACCTCAAAATATAGCTCTTGCTCTAACCCTAAACTGCATATACACAGACACACACACACACACACACACACACACACACACACACACACACACACACACACACACACAAATCCCAAACCCAGTTTCTGTTAACAAAACTTTGTTGAACTTCCTGTTTTTGAGCCACACAACACTGAACAAAGCATTCATCCTCACTATGTTTCAGCCTGAACACATTTTCATACATATTGCTGTTTTGCATACTGATGGGTACCCATATATGTGCATATATATCTATGTACATACACACACATACACGGATATATATATATATATATATATATATATATATATATATATATATATATATATATATATATATATATATAGATATATATATATATATATATATATATATATATATATACACATATATACATATATATTTTTATATATATATATATATATATATATATGTAGACACACATTCTTACCAAAAGATAAATCAAACCAATGACTAAACCATAAACGATAACCCTAAAAGATAAAAAAAATTGAAACAAAACCGTACTTCTATGGAAAAAGGACAAAATTCTACTCCCTACTCTCTGTCAGAGATTTGGGATGCGTGGCTAGGCTTAAAAAGGCCTTAGTTGTGATTAGCTTAGTACACACCCATGGGTCTATGAACTTATGGATAGGCCAACTATGTATCACAAAATGCAATGCTACTTGAGGGCAATGGGGGAATGGTAATTCACACACAGCATTTCCATGGAAAGTGGGAGAAGACCAGGACACCTGGGAAAACTTGTGCAAAAATGGGAGGACATGCAGACTCTGCAAAGAAGGTATCTTTGCCAGGAATCAAACCACAGAACCTCTTATTGTAAATTGACAAGGTAACTTGCTGTGGCACTCTGCTACCTTACCTACATGATTTTACAAATATGAAGCACTATGGCAAGGTTAATTAGAAACATGGGCTAACAAAAGGTTAGGGCTAAAAAATTATAATAAAAATAACTTATCACATCATGGAGGGAGTGGCAGTGTGAGGACATGAAGGAAACCGTGTAAAAACTAAAACAGTTACTTCTGTTTAATTTTTGCACTCTTCCCATCTGTCATCTTCTCATACTGCCTCCTCAAGTTGCTGTTCTGTCCATGTACTCTGCTATACTATCAAACTTCAAGTGCCCTGTCTGGTTATAGCATGCCAGCTGATAACTATACATAATTTATGGGATGTTAATAATGGACATTTTGTATGCTCTGCATTTCAGTACTCATATCACATCTTATGTCAGAGATGCAGCTCTGTCACTGTATGTGATCTCCATCTGGATTTGGATTGTTATGAAAATACTTTTTGTGTAAGGGTTTCATTGTTTTCCCTATGATCGGACTCTGAAAAATACATGCATTATGCATACAAATTTCATTAAAACAAACAAAAAAAAAAAAACAAATTAATGAATTTCATTTCATAGAACATTTCACATAAATTAAATATACTGCCAAAAGCATTTTTTTAAGTAGGAACTCTCCTTGCTGCCCCCACACCAACTTACATAAACATACTAAATTCCACAGTCACACAACCACAGAGAACAGAAAAATATTCTCACACACACAATTTCTGCTGGCATAAAAACACAAATATCTAGTGATGGAGGCACAACATAACAGTGGGCATTAGCAAGATACACATTCTGTTAAACACTATGTAATGTCTGTGTCTATATAAACTGAACCATCAAGACTACTCTTTTTGAGCAAAAAAACACGTCAGCCTATGACTTTCAAAATTACATCTTGGATACACTTCATCGTACTCAACATCATGGACTGCCTGTATTACATCACCTACTTATAATACAAACAATTGTTTACATTGAGGTTTGCCTCCATACTCCCCTCCCTCCCTTACTTATATATTAAACCACTACTTAACTCAATAGACTCACAAATACAAAAGCAAGTGAAAAGTTCACACACAATGCATTGTTGTCAGTAATAAAACTGCACTGGCAGCAATTCTACTACAATACATGACAACTGTCTGTCCTGTGTACTACAAAAGCACTGCTCTCCTCCATGACAGCATTCTACCCTAATCTTTACACTTCATCTTAGTGACACTATAGATTAAATAACGCACTTCTTGATACATTGAACATATGCTAGCTCAACATTAAATGGTGTTGGAACACAAGTCATTAAAAAGGCCTCAAGGTGGTAGTACAAGAAAGTGTGACTTGTAACTATAGTCATTTCATTTTTGACAAACTGACACTTCAGGTTGGTCAGAAGAATTTGAGGCATTACATCCTACCAAGGGCGAGCTGTGTGATTAGAGCTGTGGTACTCCTTGCCACATGTTCTACCTGTGGGGCATTTTATGTTTGCAAAATGGATAGGACCCTGAGTGAATGGAGTTTATGAACATGCCACTAGGAATAAAAACCTTAAGAATGCCCTTGCATGCCACAGCCAAAGTTTTAATTTAAAAAACTTTTTCTTTTTGGTTTAGGAAAAAAAAATTCTCTCTCACCTTTTTCAGGATGGTGGGAGAACATTTTAGAATGTAGGACGTTATAGTGGCAAATGAATTTTGCAGCTCATATTTCACCAGGGCTTAATGAAGAAGCTAACATTATGTGCCTTTTAAGAAAAAGAGCAAATATGGTTCGACACTGCATTGTTCAGAATAATTTCAGTGGATTAACTGTGGTTAATCATTAAACAGATATATTTGTAACCGGTCTGTTGCATTTTACAACATTTTTAACCTTGGTTTACACAACAGGTTTTATTTATTTATTTACATTTGTTGACCGGCAGTGTCTGACTGGACGTAGGTCCATTTTCAGCGGAGGCCTGGGAAGAAAAGCTCCACAGTTAAAATATACAGACAGTAGTAACATTGGATTTACATGGCAATTAACAATTTGATTAACATAGCAATTAACAATTACATACATAGTTACAGATGAACAACATAGTACATCAGTAGACAACTAGAATCTTTATCATCTGCGAAGTACATAACAGACATTAACAATTGTTACAATAAGAAATTCCTGCTGTATAATCAGTAGTTAGGCTTATGAACATCCGAGCTTGCTGTAATCAAGGTAGTTAGTTGGGGTGGAAAGAAAGGTAGTGGGTGATATTAGAAGGGGAGTTGCAAGGGCATAGCCAGCATGTTTTTAGGTGCACTTTTAGTAAAGTTTTGAAGTGGGTGCATGATGGTATGTAGGTAATTGTGGGTGGGAGGGAGTTCCATAATTTGGCTATGGTGCAAGAGAATAGTGCTTCTCCAGCAGAGTTATTGGCTTTAGTGACCTGTAAGTGATTTTTGTTGCTGGATCTTAGTGGTCTGGTGGTGCGATAGGGTTGGAGTAGATTCTTGAGGGATGGGACTAGGTTGAGTGTGAGCTGATACCATTGAAGGAGGTGAGGGAGTTCAAGCCAGCCCAGTTCAGCAAGTAAGAAACAGTGGTGACTACGGTAGGATGCTCCTGTGGTGAATTTGGCGATTTTGTTGTAGCAGGTATCGAGCTTGTTTAGATCGCATTGCCTTAGGTTGGTATATATTGGAGAGGCATAAAGTAGGGTGGAGATAAGGTGGGAATTTGCTACTGAAATCTTTGCTGCTTTGGTGAGAAGTTGCTTATTTCTGTATAACGCTCCTAGTTTATTGTGGACTTTTTTTATGGTCATGGATATGTTAATGTCAAATTTTAGTTTATTGTCTGTTTCCACTCCTAGCAATTTGGTGTGTTCTGTTGGGTGTATAGTGGTCTTGTCTTTTGCTGTGATGTTAAAGAGAGAGTTGTTTTGAGTATGTTCGGTAGGTTGGAAGATGAGTAGTTCAGTTTTGTTTGGGTTGAGTATTAATTGGCCATCGGATAACCAAGTTTCAACAGAGGAAAAGGCTTCCTGTGTGACTTTTTGCAGTTTGGGTAGGGACTGGGCTGAGCAGATGATGGTCGAGTCATCTGTGTATTGCATGAGTGTGCCATGTTTGGTGGCAGAGGCTAGATTATTGGTGAAAATAGAGAAGAGAAGTGGTCCAAGGATGGATCCTTGGGGAACCCCTATAGAGACAGGTAGTTGGGGAGATATGTCATTCTGCCATACAACGGATTGTTAACGGTCCGACAGGTAACTCTGAAACCAGTTGGTGACTGATTGAGAGAAGGATAGGTTAATGAGGACAGAGATGAGTTGTTTGTGTGGGACCATGTTGAATGCTTTAGATACGTCTATGAAAGTAGCAGAAGAGAGATAGCCATTGTTTTTATGCTGAAGGATAGTGTTAGTAAAGGAGAGTAAGGCAGTGGTGGTGATATGGTTTGGTCGGAAACCATACTGAGTATTGGAAAGGAGGTTGTTTGTAAGGAGATAGTCTGAGACCTGAGAGTGAATGAATCTCTCTAGTATTTTGGAGAGTGGAGAGAGAATGGCTATGGGGCAGTAACTGGTTAGTTCTGTGGAGGGGCCACCTTTGTGGAGGGGAATTATATGTGATACTTTCCATAGTGTGGGAACGTAACTTTCTGACAGAGATCAGTTAATCAAGATGGATACTGAGTAGGCTAGAGCATCAGCTGCGATTTGTAGGTATTCACTTGGGAGGTTGTCTGCTGCTAATTTGGTGGGCTTAAGTTTAGTTTAGAGTGTTTTTATGTTGGAGGTAGGAACAGGAGAAAAAGAGAAGACAGTGGAGAGATTACTAGTTGAAGGTGTGGGTTGGAGGGGAGGGTGTTGTGTTGTCTAGCTAGTGATAGTATGTTTTGTGTGACGTGTGTGTTGAATGAGGTAGCAATATTTTCGGAGGAGTGAGGGATGTTAGGAGGAGGGGTACTGACTTTACCTGGGTGGAGGATGGAGTTTATGGAGGACCAGAATTGTTTGGGGTTGTGTTGGGAGGAGTCAAGGGCAGACTGGTAGTATTGGAATTTGTCCTGTTTTATTAGCTTTTTGACTCTATTGCGTAGTTCTAGGAATTTATGTCTATTTGAGGGGGTTTCAGTGTTGCACCAGTGCTCCCAGGCTTTATCCCTATTTTGCATTTCTGACTTAGTGGTTTTCTGTAACCATGGGGAGGCTTGTGCTTTGGTTCTGGAAAGTCTTATGGGGGCGTGGTAATTAAGGATGCTCAGGAAGATATTTAGTGCACTGTTTATTTAAGATTTCGACTCAGCAAGCCATGTCACATGAACTGGTTATAAAATGGCTGACACCAATATAATTAATGTATTGTGATGAAGTCTGTGATTTCAGATGAAAGCCCTTAACACACAAATAAAAAAACGTTTAGATTTTTTTATCCTGACTTGCCGGTCATCCTTTGTGCACATTTGGTTTTTTGTTGATTTTTTTTTTTTTTTTTGTGACTGAGTGGCATTCCCTGATTTGGTTGATTTTGTGTGGATCTGTATGTTATACCATGGAGAACACATTAAAATGTACAGCACTGCATCTTCACATATGTTGAAGTGCGTGACTCTGCAAGTGTTAAACTGACAGCATCATGAGCCGAAATAGTTCTAGGTATTTTCTGTGAAGTTTGCACTACATTTCAACACTACAGTGTTATTATTTAAGTTTAATGTCTACTGTATTGTTGGCCCATCCAAATACTGCTTAAATACAATATCAAGGAAATCTTCAAGAACTATGATCCAAAGCTAACAAAACATATACAAGGTTCTTCAATGCGATTTCTAAATTCACTGGAAACCCAGTAGGGCAAACATGCCCAAGTTTATTATGCAGAAATATATATCAAAACACAAAAAGGGCACATACTAATTCTTCACTACAACATTTAAAATATAAGTGATTATCCTTAACTGCCACTTATATCAGATGCTCAGAAAGTATTAACTATTACCAATAAACACTTAGCAATAGAGGAATGTCCCTTCAACAACCACATTTTCTGAAAAGTGATATCTGACAATACACAGTACAAAGTATCTGAATTCCAGGCATTAAGAATAATATCTAAATCAGCAAACCCATTGTCGTCAAGAAATTCAGACACAGAAAGTACAGTTTTGTACCTACCATAAATGTAGATGTTCGAGTGCTAATACAGCTGCAGTCATAACAGATGGGTTCTCCTGCCGTCAGGCGGGTCCTCGGTCGGCCGAATTCCAAAGTCTAGGTCCGGCGTTGGTTGTCGTCGCTTCTTCCCTGACGTCAGTGCGACAGGGGTATAAAGGAACCAGCCGACGCCATTTTCTTCAGTTTTTCTTGCCCCAGATGTCAGGTGCCCCCAGAAGGAAGGCAATACATAAATTTGTGTAATAATGCAGTGCAATATAATCAAAATACAGTAGTTGCAAGCAAATACAGCATAAGTGAATACCCCAATCAGGTTGTATGAGGATGTGTTAGCCTATAGGCCTGTCCCAAGAGGGGAAGGAGGGAGGGGAAACCTGGACTGCAGCTGTATTAGCACTCGAACATCTACATTTATGGTAGGTACAAAACTGTACTATGTTCATCGTGCATACAGCTGCAGTCATAACAGATGGGTAGAATCCCAAAGCTAAAAAAGGGGTGGTAGGCACTAGGTGGAACTAGGAGGTGCCAAAATGCCCTGCAAGACTGCAGTGGCAAAGACTGCTCTAGATTTGGAGTATAATGGTAGGTTGTAGTGCTTGGAGAAGGTATGCACAGAACTCCAAGTGGCTGCTTCCAAAATATCCTTGGTAGGAACTCCACTGAGGAAGGCTGCAGAGGTGGCTGTGGCCCTGGTGGAATGAGTTCTAATGCCTGTAGGTACAGTTTTGCCATGAAAGGAATAGCAAAAGCGTATGCAGTGGGCTATCCATTTTGAGATTGTCTGTTTGGAAATTGGCTTTCCTTGAGCTCCTACAGCATAGGACACAAAGAGCTGTTCTGATTTTCTGAAAGGCTTTGTTCTGTCCAAATAATAACGCAGTTGTCTGTGGATGTCCAAGGAATGTAGTAATCTCTCCCCTTTGTTTTGAGGATTAGGATGAAAAGTAGGTAAATGTATGGCCTGATTTAAAGCTACCCTGAATACCACTTTAGGCATAAAGGACGGGTTGGTTCATAAGGAAACTCTGTCCTGATGGAAGTTGATAAAAGGCTGGACAGCCATGAGAGCCTGTAGTTCTGAAACGCTATGAGCTGAGGTGATAGCCAGAAGGAAAGCTGTTTTCCAGGACAAATATTGCAAATCTGATGAGGCAGCTGGCTCAAAGGGAGGCAAGGTCAGTTTTTCCAGAATGAAATTAAGATCCCAAGCAGGTATTGGTTGTTTCCTTGGAGGTCTTAGATTCTTTGCCCCTCTAAGGAACTGTCTTAAGAGAGAGAATAAAGGTGGATCAGTGTTGTATTCTGCAGAAATGGCTGAGGCATGGATTTTGATGGAGGAGAATGAAAGTCCACTGCTTAGCAGCTCAGCCAAATATTGTAGTATTTGAGGTAAATTCAGTTTTCCAGGATCCTGGCCCTTTTTCTCATTCCAGACACAAAACCGTTTCCATTTTGCGGAGTAAGCTTTTCTAGTTGATGGCCTTCTGGCCTCCAAAATAACATCCTGCACCTCCTTGGAGAGTAGGGCCTGTTGTGATGCTAAGGAATCTTCCATGCGGCTAGATTGAGTGTTTTTAGCTGGCTGTGAAGAGTTTTGAAGCTGTGCTGAGTCAGAAGAAGAGGCATTAGAGGCAGGGTCCATGGTGGGGAATGCATCAGGCTCCTCAGGAGTGGGTACCAGTGTTGCCTTGGCCAGTCCGGAGCAATGAGAATCATCTTTGGTCTGTCTGCTCTGGTTTTCAATAGAACTTTGGGCAGCAGAGGAAGAGGTGGGAAGGCATAAACTGTCATTGATGTCCAACTGAAAGAGAGAGCGTCCACTCTCCAGGCCTTTGGATGGAAAATCCTTGAGCAGAATTTTGTCAATTGGTGATTTTTGTGGGAGGCAAAGAGATCTATGTCTGGCCTTCCCCATTCTTGGATTATTTCTGTAAAAACTTTTGGATGCAATTTCCATTCGTGTGGATCTGTCATATTCCTGCTTAGGTTGTCTGCCAGCGTGTTTTCCTTGCCCTGCAAGTACTGTGCTTGTAGTTCCATTTGTAAGTCCATGGCCATGTTCCAAAGTGACATGACCAGTCTGCATAGGGGGTAAGAATGTGTTCCTCCCTGTTTGTTTATGTACCACATAACTGTGGTGTTGTCCGTTCTTATTAATAGTTGACCTGGTTGTAGAAGGTCCTTGAAAGCTATAATAGCATTTATTACTGCTAGCATTTCCTTTTGATTGATGTGAAGGTGCTTTTCTTTTTGGGACCATTTGCCCTGAATGCACCGATCTGTCATGTGCGCCCCCCAGGCGTAGTCCGAGGCATCTGTTGTGATGACTTGATTTGCTTGAGGCTTGCTGAATGGAAGACCTGTGTTTGTTTGACATGCTTGAGCCCACCACAGAAATTCCTTTTGCAGACATGGAATTAGTGGTATTATTGTTTCCAAACTGTGGCTGTGTTGAGACCATATGTTTTTCAGGTACCATTGTAGTTTCCTCATATGCAGTGTTGCACATGGGATTAGTAAGATGCAAGATGCCATGAATCCCAGAGCCTGCAGGATTTTCCTTGCAGTCAGCCTGGTGCAATTTGCTAGTGCTCTGAAGTATTGAATTAGTTGCCCCTGCTTCTCTGGCATGAGGTAGGCCATCTGGGTGTTTGTGTCCAAATTGGCACCCAGGAAAATTATCTTCAGAGAGGGTATTAGCCTTGATTTCTTTTTGTTGACTGTGTATCCCAGAGAGTTCAACAACATTATTACATAAGCCAGATGTTTCAGAAGAATGTGCTTGCTGTCCGCTTGGATCAGGCAGTCGTCCAAATAGGGGTATATTTGTATCCCTTGAAGTCTGCAGTAGGCAATTACTGATGCCAGGCATTTCGTGAATACTCTGGGAGCAGTAGATAAGCCAAAGGGCAATGCAGAGAATTGATAATGGGTTGAACCTGCAAGAAATCTGAGGTACCTTCTGCAATTTTGTCTGATTGGGACATGCAGGTATGCCTCCTTGAGGTCCAATGTTACCAGCCAAGACTCCTTGCCCAGCATGGGAAGAAGTTGCTGTAGAGTGAGCATCTTGAATTTTGGTACGAGTAGAAATGTGTTTAGGATGGATAGGTCCAAAATAGGTCTCCAATCTTTTCCCTTCCTTGGTACCAGAAATAGCCTGGAATAAAAACCTTGACCTTGTTCGTGTGTAGGTACCTCTTGAATAGCTTTCATGTTTATGAGATCTGTAATTTGCCTTTGTGCCTCTGCCCTTTGATTGTGTGGCAGGTTTGGCATGCCTCTCATTTTTGGAAGTTTGTGAAAATGGAATTTGTAGCCTCTGTTTATAATGTCCAGGATCCATTTGTCCTTTGTGACAATATGCCAATTTTTTGAAAATAATGCCAGCTTTCCTCCTAAGGGGGCTGCCATTTGAGACTTGCTTGGCATGCAAAGGGGAAAGTCATTGGGTTTGCTTTCTGAAAGATTGCGAGTTATCCTCACCACCTCTTTGTGTAGGAGCTTGCCATTGTCTGCCTCTAAATGATCCTTGGGATTGTCCTCTGCCCCTCGGGCGCCTGTATCTGCCTCTTTGGGGTCTGTCCGTGGCAGGAAAGGACCTGTTTTGGAAGGCCAATTTCTACTAAACGTGGGGTTGTACCTGTAGAAAATCTTTCACAGTTTGCATTGATTTAGCCTTTTCCTCCATTTTCCTTAATACCTCCTCAGCATTAGCACCAAATAGTACATCCTTTTGAAGAGGGGCGTCTAGTAATTTAGCTTTGACATGATCAGGCAAGGCTTGCTCCTTGAGCCAGGCATGCCTACGTATGACTGATCCTGTAACAGCAGCTCTACATGAGACCTCTAGAGCATCAAAACCACATTGTAAGGTATGCTTACCCACTTGTTCTGCACTATGCATCAAATCCTGCAACTCCTTCAAGTCTGGTTGTTCAGGTTGTGACATTTTACTTTTCAATTGTGATAACAAAAACTGATGGTATTTTAGCATATGGAACTGACAGTTTAAGGCCCTCATGGTTAAGGTAGCCAAGGTATATACCTTTTTTCCCCACCTTTCTAAGGATCTGGAATCTCTCTCGGAAGGTAATGGATTTTTAGCAGTGGAGGCCTTAACTCCCTTAGGGCCCTGTGAGATGGTTTCTGGGTCAGCAGCATGGCTTTTGTATAGAAATTGGTGTGAGTCAGGAACCCTGTAGTACCTGTCAGGCTTAAATGGAGTTGGAGGTAGAGAGTCCGGGTTAAGGTAGGCCTCCGAGTAAACATCATCTAGGATGTCCAAGACAGGAGGTATAGCCAGAGGCCTGTGCTGAGGTAGCAAGAGAAATTCCCTAAGCCTTTTCTTGGAATCTGAATAATCTTGGCCTTCCCAGTGGAAGTGTTCCCTTAAGGTATGCAAAGTTTCCCCAAATGAGTAATCCTCAGGGGGGGATACAGAAGGGATGGACTCCTCCGCATCAGAGTCTTCAAAAGGGGAGTAAGAATGTTCCTGATCATCAGAGTGCTCTGAAATAATGGAGCCCTGATCAGAGGTGGGGGAATCTTCCTCCACTCTGGGCCTTTTGTCCGGTGGGGGCTGAGAACCTCTGATAAGAGTAATTAAATCCTCAGCCATTTTAAGCATCTGTTTCTTAGGCATGGAGCCTGGAGATGGGCCTTGTGTAGCTTGTCTCTTAGAGTGCATGGTTGCTTTAGACTTAGTGAAAGCCTTGATGGAGAAAGAAGAGGAAGGTCTGAAGACACCTTGAGTGGAGGTGGACCTGTCCACATTCTGAGTTTCAACGCCAAGAGTGGCTTCAGTATCTGTAGTCGGGGTGTGGGCCGAGGAGCCTGCGACCTCGGGCACAGGAGACACCGCCAAAGAAGTGTCATCGGTAGTCAGGGGCTGCGTAGGTGCCTCGCTGAGAACCGGACCACATGTAGTCAGCTTTGGCGTGGTGTCGGTAGAGGCCGCGGACCTCGTGTGTCGGTCCTTATCTTTGCGTTTTTTAGACAAAACTGGAGTTGGAGTATCCGATGACATAATATAGTTAAATGCTTTCCCAAAATAATGCTGGGCGAACTCCGCCCGACGCTTAATGGTGCGTTTGTTGAATGTAGCACAAAAGCAACAGACCGAGATGTCGTGGTCTGGGCTTAAACAAGGTATACAGAGGGAATGGAAATCCTTATGCGGTATTTGCTTCCCACAAGAAATACAATTATTAACTTTGTCTGACATCGGTCTGAGGCAAGAAAAGTTTCCCCAACGTGGTACTTAGCTTTCAAGAAGACTTCGGTTTCCAAATTTTCGTAATCTCAGGAGCTGGCCGACCGGCACTTGCGAACTGCTTCTGCTTCGGGCACCGCACGGCAAGAAAGACTGAAGAAAATGGCGTCGGCTGGTTCCTTTATACCCCTGTCGCACTGACGTCAGGGAAGAAGCGACAACAACCGACGCCGGACCTAGACTTTGGAATTCGGCCGACCGAGGACCCGCCTGACGGCAGGAGAACCCATCTGTTATGACTGCAGCTGTATGCACGATGAACATCTGGAGGATCCGACTGAGACTATAAGAATATGGGTAAAACCATACTAATTCCAAAAAGGTATAACCTGACAGATGAAAGAGTCAATAAACCTATCTACTCTGTCCTTCAAGTACATTTAACATTTAACATGCTACATTCCCTCTACCCTACCTTCCACTTCACCCTTTTTACACCTGTGCCATACTCCCCAAAATAACTCTGTGGATTCCATCTCCATTATCTACTCTCAGTTTTGTTCCAGGAGTCCATAACCTTCACTGTGAAGTACCTTCACACATCAACAGGGTGGTTAGTTCCTACAATTTGTTGTGTGTGTCCACTGACACCCTTTCTAGATATCCTGTCAGGATGACCCCTTAACATCTCAGTACAAGATTGATTTGTGCATTAGTATCATGCCCCTATCTATTCCTGTCCTTAGTGAATGATAGAGTGTCCTATCATTACTCTTCCATCACATGTACCTTTCCAACAGTTTTCTCTGAATTCCAACCAATAGCCTGGTTCCCTTCTCCTTAAATGGTCTCCATAGCCATGCACAGTACAAAGGCCCTTTAGAGTGGAAGCATTACCTCTTTGTTTTTGAAATTTTCCTCCTGAGTATATATCCCAGCATTCTGTTTGCTACTGCTGCCACTGTACTCTTACAATGCATGTTTGCCCACTCCAGGGGGGCTCAACACCTGCTGGTGCTTTTCCTGGTCTGATGACAACACTTCCACCACACCCACTAATACTTCACACTAAGTTATTGTGACCCAAGTGCTTTATTATGCATTTTTCTGCACTTAACCTCAGATAATATCTTTCTTCCTACTTGGCGAGCTTCTCTAAATTCTTCCATGAACCCCCCCCCCACACACACACACACCCTTTACCACTGCATTTAACTATGTGCCATTAGCAAAGAGGCTGGCTCGGTTTCCCCTAAAATGTCTGAGACAAAATGAAGACTAATGGGCCCAAGAGTGACCACTACATTACTTTACTTGTCACTTTTCTAAATTATTACAATCCCCTCAACCCTTTGTGACTTACAATAGTCAATGTAAGCAGCATGGCAGACATGTTGTGTTTGATATTAAACAATACTATGATGAAAACACAGGCCCTGCCAAATGTGTGTGCTATGGAGTCAGACTTCTCTTTGCTTTTCACATTTTTGTATAACAGATATTTTCTAAGACCAGATCTTGTAAAGAAAATGATTACAAATAAGTTAAGATATGTGCAAATCCACAGAGAGAGGGAATGATAAATGTAATTTGATGACATATGATGTCAAAATGAAATAAAATGCTGACACTGGGCCATACCTCTCAACCTCTTAGCACAATAAATCTTGACAATTCCTGACATAATGGGGGGACAAAGGTTCCAAAATAGGGAGAGATTTTTTATAGTGTTCTTATAAACTTAGAAAGTTGCTAGAACAACAGGATTTGTCTTAGTGTGCATTTATCTGAAGGATATGAAGTCAAACTCAAATGTATGCCATTATTTAGTGACTTCAGTCCTCAGATCATTTCACTGATTTGCCAGAAACCCACAGATTTTATGATGAACAGACCAAAAATAAGAACCAAAAATCTGGACATTCTGTGAACCTCTGAACCATTGAGAGGTATGCACTGGGCCAGATTCTGAAAGAGTTGCTCTCAGTGCAAGTCTGTCCGATTCCGAAAGACTTGCTCTCAGTGTAATTGACTTTCTTTGATGTAAGGCCTATTTATAAGCAGGCTTGCAGAAGGGGACAGATTCCAGAACACTTGCTCTCAGTGTAACTGGTCATTTACATAGAGAGAAAGCCTTTTGGAATTGGGCCAATTGTGTCCTTTATGTTCCACTGCTAATAAGAAAGGGGAGGAGCACATGAAGAAGTAATACCAAAGAATTAAGAATAATCAAAACAAAACATTGAAAGTTAAGGTGGTATTGTAGTACTTTTTCTGCTTAAAAATAAAAAAAGAAGATCAAAAGTAACTGGGGCATTTATTACATGATGCAGCTGAGAATTAGGTGGAGCACATTAGCTTGGAAACCATCTTTGATCAAAGAGATTCTTAAAAAGATTCTGTTTATATAGACTAGAAGAAGATAACAGCGTCATAAACATACATGCTAAACTTCTGATGGTAATGCCTTATAGCCAAGTCAGAAATTGCATCTGTATGTTAGGTAAAAATGTATGACATAGCATTAGATCTTTAAGAGTATATCTATGTACCGATTAAAGACCGCATTCCTGTGAATACTTACGTCAAGCTGAAGTGCCAGAAAATGAATCACAAGAAACAATTCATAAACATGGCACTATAGTAGTTACATAAATCATCAATTATGGAGTTCCATGTGCTACATTAAGATGCTAGAAACTTAACACAGCTCTCCCTAAATGAGTAAGAGTTTGCCAACACCACCATGGAGTGTACTTTTTAAAAGCAGTTTATTTTGTGCACATAGGCAACTGTTGGGTGGCCACGGTGGTGCAGTGGTTAGCATTGCCGCCTCACTGCAAGAGGTTCTCTGGTTCGATTCTCAGCTGGGGTGCCTTCTGTGTAGAGTCTGCATGTCCTCCCTGTGGTTGCGTGGGTTTCCTCTGGGTGCTCCGGTTTCCTCCCACATCCCAATGACATGCTGTAGGTGGTTTGGACACTCTAAATTGGCCCTAGGTGTGAGTGCGTGCATGTGTGTGCTTTCTGTGGAAGGTTGGGTGCCGGGCTGGCAACTTGACACTGTAAAACTCCACTGCCAATCATGAGCGGACAGGTGATCCGCTGTGGCGACCCCTAACCGGGAAAAGCCGAAAGAAGTCACTCATTACACCCATTATAGAGTACAGCGCCCCTTTTGGAATGTACCTCACAAGACATCTGCAGCAGCTGGAAAGGCCACAGAAGTACCTCACAAAGAGGATTACTGGCCTCAAACAAATGCCCTACACTGACCGCCTCAAAAAACCCAAGGTTTATTCGTAGCATATCACCACTCCGAGCTGATCTCTGCCTAACATATAAAGCTATGTCAAACCCAGAGCTGTTGGACATGCTACACCTAAAGAAATCCCAATCCCTCTGAGCTACACGCTCTAGGGACCTAAACCTTGTCACCACAATAAACAGGACACACTGGAGGGATAGATTCCTGTCCCAGAGACTTCCTATACTCTGGAGCAAGCTACCCATCTATGTCAAGCAAAGTTCTTCATTAGCACTCTTCAAGAAAAATCTTGATGAGTGGATGGGAAATAGGAAATACACCCTGGGGATCACTTCTGTGTCTCTGCTGGACAGTGGCACAGGAAAATAACTTTCTTGGGTGGCGTAAGCTATGGAACCTTGCTGGCTAGGCTTATGTAGGCCCTTGGGCTGATAGCCTAGTACCTACCTATGAACCTATAAGAAGGCAACTGTATACTACAGACTACATTTTTTAAACCAATATATTTATTTGATACAATGTGGTATGCTAGATTTTAAAGTTAAGAGTTTTAAGCATATTTACTCTTGTGTGGAATAGTGTCCCACACATGAACTTCACCATTACAGGAATGTGGCGCTCACCATTTTCTGAAATGGGCAACTAGTCTAAGACCAGTACTAAGCATTAACGTCTCACAAAGTGCCACAACCTGCTTGTGCTTTGCAACTTTTGCTTAAATTAATGCTGAACATATTTAGTTGCTCTTAGCTACAAGCACCCTCTGCAACTGTGCACTTTTTAAAAAAAGACTCCGCTCTGTATTTTTATGGACCATTTTATTAATTCTAAATTTAGCTGCGTGTTTAAATGGGAATCATAAGTAAAGACAAAAGTTTTGAAACATGCATTTTTATTAGTACCGAGACTTATTTTTTTTGCTACTCTTTACGGACTACAAAACTAAAAGTTGTTGCTGAAGACATTTATAGAAACAGTAGCAACTCACTCAGTTAGTAAGCTCAGCCCACTTCTAAACCATGTGCTTCTTTAAAAAGTTCTCATACAACATGTACACTTTAAAATATACCAAGCCAAGACATATAATGTTATAATGAAATATGATGAAAAAGTACAGTTGTGTACACTTACCATAAATGTAGATGTTCGAGTGTCTTCACTGTTGCAGTCATCATTATAGGGTTCTCCCCTGCCGGCAGGCAGTCCTCGGTCGGCCAGAATCCCAAAGTCTGGGTCCGGCGTCGGCTGCTCAGCCATGCTCCCTGACGTCAGTGCGCCAGGAGTACAAAGCTGGCAGCCGACGCCATGTTCTCCAGTTTTTCTTGCCCCAGATGTCAGGTGTTCCAAAATGAGTATAACCCCATACCCTTTGCAAATACACCTCAGAAGAAGGGTGAAGAAGGGAACCACACAAAAGAAAAAATAAGAGGGGACAGGAGGGAGGGTAACCCAGACTGCAACAGTGAAGACACTCGAACATCTACATTTATGTACACAACTGCACTATGTTCATCGTGTTTCACTGTTGCAGTCATCACTGTAGGGTTGAATCCCAAAGCAGAAGAAAAGGGAGGTGGTCATAAAGTAGAGGGGGCGGCTAAAAGGCCCTGCAAGACTGCAGAAGCAAAGCCTGCCCTAGACTTAGAGTAGAGAGGTAGACTGTAGTGCTTAGAAAAAGTATGCACTGAACTCCAAGCTGCAGCTTCCAAAATGTCTTTGGTAGGTACTCCCCTGAGGAAGGCAGCTGAAGTAGCAGCAGCCCTGGTAGAGTGAGTCCTAATACTTCCTGGGATTTGCTTTCCATGGTGAGAGTAACAAAATCTGATTCCAGGAGGGATCCATTTAGAAATGGTCTGTTTTGAAATGGCTTTGCCTTGGGAACTTGAAGCATAAGAAACAAACAATTGCTCTGTTTTCCTGATGTTCTTGGTTCTGTCCAGGTAAAAACGTAGTTGTCTGTGTACATCCAAGGAATGCAAGATCCTTTCCCCCCTATTTTGAGGATTGGGGAAAAAGGTTGGCAGGTGAATAGTTTGATTTAAAGCCACTTTGGAAACCACCTTAGGCATGAAAGTAGGATTAGTCCTTAAAGACACCCTGTCTTGGTGAAAAATAATATAAGGTTCCACAGCCATGAGTGCTTGCAACTCTGAAACTCTCCTGGCAGAGGTCAGAGCTAACAGGATGGCTGTCTTCCATGATAAAAACTTGATGTCAGATATGGCAGCAGGCTCAAAAGGAGGTAAGGTGAGTTTTTCCAAAACATAGTTGAGATCCCAGGCAGGAATGGGTGGAGATCTAGGGGGCCTTAAATTCTTAGCTCCTCTGAGAAACTGTCTCATGAGCTGGTGGGAAAAGATTGGAGGGTCTGTATTATAATGAGCAGAGACAGCAGAGGTATGTATCTTTATGGAAGAGAAGGAGAGTCCCTTATGTAATAGGTCTATCAGGTATAGTAAAATCAGAGGAATATTAGGAATAAGAGGATCCGAATCCTGAGCATGCATCCATGTGCAAAATCTTTTCCATTTTCCTGCATAAGATTTTCTAGTGCTAGGGCGTCTGGCTTCTAAAATGACATCCATAACCTGCTTGGGTAGGAGAGAATTAATCATAGATCCTGGATTAGCCAGGCTGAGAGTTTTGACATGACAGTGCAGAACCTGACCCTGGTGTTGGGACAAAAGGTTTGGAGTCTTAGGTAAAACCCAAGGGGGCTCCTGAGAAAGGTTTTTCAGTGTTGCGTACCACAACTGTCAAGGCCAATTTGGGGCCAGTAAAATTATCATCTTGGGCTTGTCCTGCTTGATCTTTCATAACACCCGTGGAAGAAGAGGTAGAGGTGGGAAGGCATACCCAGAGAGGTCTCTCCAACTGAATGATAGTGCATCCACTTTCCATGCTAGCTCGTGGAATGTCCTTGTGCAAAAAATCTGTAGTTGATGATTGAGGTGGGATGCAAAAAGATCTATGTGCGGGCATCCCCAGACTGCTGTAATCATCTTGAATATTTCGGTGTCCAGCATCCATTCATGTGGGTCTGACAGGTTCCTGCTCAGACTGTCTGCCAGGATGTTTTGTTTCCCTGGTAGATACTGAGCTTGTAGGTCCAGTTTGCAAGCTTGAGCTGTGTGCCATAGATGCATGGCTAGTCTGCAAAGGGGGTAGGAGTATGAACCCCCTTGCTTGCTTATGTACCACATAACTGTGGTGTTGTCTGTCCGTATCAGTAGTTGTCCTGGTTGTAGAAGATTCCTGAAGGCCAATAGAGCATTCTGAACAGCTAACATTTCCTTTAAATTGATATGCAGGTGCTTCTGATCCTTTGTCCAAAGGCCCTGCAGACATTATCCCTGCAAATGGGCTCCCCATGCGTAATCTGAGGCATCCGTGGTTAGTATCTGGCTGGCTGTAGGCAGACTGAAGGCTTTCCCTTTGTTTTGAATACATGCCTTGGTCCACCAAAGGAATTCCCTTTGTAGACAAGGCAGGACGGTGATCTGTGTGTCTAGACTGTGGCAATGCACTTTTTAGGTACCACTGTATTTTCCTTATATGTAGTCTTGCATATGGTACGAGAAGGATGCAGGAGGCCATGTAACCCAAAGCCTGCAGGAATTTCCTTGCAGATAGCTGAGTTAGTGACGCCAAGGCTTTGAAAGTTGAAGCCAGCTGTAATTGTTTTTTGGATGTCAGAAATGCCATCTGGGTTGTTGTGTTTAGAAGAGCACCCAGAAAAGTTATCTGTTGTGAGGGTGTCACATTTGACTTTTTTATGTTCACAGTGAATCCCAGGAACTTGAGAAGATTCTGAACAAATTCTAGATACTGGAGTAAGACATCCTTGTTATCTGCTTGAATAAGACAGTCGTCCAGATAAGGGTAAATTTGAATTCCCTTGAGTCTGCAATAAGCTACTACTGGTGCCAGGCATTTGGTGAAGACCCTGGGCACAGTAGACAATCCAAAGGGCAGCGCAGAGAATTGATAGTGCCTCGATCCGGCCTTGAACCTGAGGTATTTTCTGTAAATAAGCCTCCTTTAAATCCAATGTTACCATCCATGCATTTTTGCTCAGCATTGGAAGTAGCTGCTGCAGAGTAAGCATCTTGAATTTTGGTATCTCCAGGAAAGTGTTCAAGACTGACAGATCCAGGATGGGTCTCCATGAATTTTGCTTTCTGGGGACTAGAAAGAGCCTTGAGTAAAAACCTTGCCCCATTTATGAAAGTGGAACCAGTTCTATGGCCTTCATAGCCAAGAGGGCTTCCACCTGGTTTAAGGCCTCTAACCATTGATGTTTTGGTAGATCCGGCCATCTGTTTGGTCTTGGTAGGGTATGAAAATGGAATTTGTAACCTCTTGAAACCACATCCAGAACCCACTTGTCTTGGGTTATGTAAGTCCAATTTAGGTGAAAAAGAGAGAGTTTTCCTCCGAGAGGGGCTTATAGGCAAGAAGTTCCTGCAGCCCAGCAGAGGGAGTCATTGAGCCTGTTTTCTATGAGCTTGAGGTCTGTCCTCTCCACCCCTAGGGGTGGAAGCAGTCCACTGTCTTGGTCTGTAGGAGGTCTGCGTTTGGGGCCTTCCTCTGGAGCGTCTGTATCTACCCCTCTGAGGCCTGTCTGAATTGGGAAAGGACCAATTTTAGTTGGCCAATTCCTACTAAATCTGGGGGGCTGTACTTGTAAGAAATCCTTAACCGTTTGCATGGATTTTGCCTTTTCTTCCATCTTCTTTATCACCTCTTCAGCCTTAGATCCAAACAAAACATTATACTGAACAGGAGCATCCAGTAACTTAGCTCTCACTTGATCCGGCAAGTTTTGTTCCTTTAACCAAGCATGTCTTCTAATGACTGTGCCAGAGGCAGCAGCCCTACAAGAAGCCTCCAAGGCATCAAAACCACAGTGTAAACCATGCTTCCCTACTTGTTCAGTGGCATGCATTAAATCATGTAATTCCTTATTATCTGCACAAGCGGAAATGGAAGCTAGCTTTTGTTTCAAAACAGACAGTAGAAATTGCTGGTATTTCAGCATATGAAATTGACAGTTTAAAGCCCTAATAGATAAAGTTGCAGAAGTGTACACTTTTTTGCCCCATCTGTCTAAAGCTCTGGAATCCTTATCTGTGGGAATGGGGTTTGTAGCAGAAGCAGTCTTAACCCCCTTAGGGCCCTGAGAAATGGTTTCAGGATCAGCAGTAGGGTTCTTGTATAAGAACTGCTGAGAATCAGGAACCCTATAATATCTGTCTGGCTTAGCAGGAGCTGGAGGAAAAGAGTCAGGAGTTAAGTTAGCCTCAGAAAAGGCATCATCCACAATATCCAAAATAGGAGGAATAGCCAGCGGTCTATGTATGGGGAAGAAGAAGAAAATCCCTAAGTCTTTTCTTAGATTCCGAGTACTCTTGTCCTTCCCAGTGAAAATGTTCCCTCATTTCGTGTAAAGTTTCCCCAAATGAAAAATCCTCAGGGGGAGAAGCTGAAGGAATGGATTCCTCAGCATCAGAATCCTCATAAGGAGGGAAAGAATAATCCTGGTCAGAAGAAGACACTGAAGAAACAGATGCCTGATCAGAAGAGTCATAATACAATTCCTGCCTTGGCCTTTTATCTGGAGGGGGATGTGAACCCCTAATCATGGTAAGTAAGTCCTCCGCCATCTTAAGTAACTGTTTTTGGGACTTGGGTCCCAGATCAGAAGAGGCCTGGGCTGAAGTCTTAGATTTGGAAGGAGTCTTTGCCTTTGTCTTTGGCTTTGCCTTTATCAGAAGCTGTGTAGGCCTGAAACCCCCCTCGGAAGCCGGTACCTGCACAGCGGCTCCGGACCCATCCGAAGGAGCATTGTCCGAAGGTGCTGCAACTGAAATACTCAAAGGCCTAGTTGGCTCTTCGTGGGAGTCCGTTTCGGCCATCGGTTCCAAAATGGCCGACGACAGGGGCTGCGAAAGCGCCTCACTGACGACAGCCAAACCTGAAGCTGGCTCTGCTTGTAAAACATCGTCTGTTTTGGACCTCAGAGGCCTGTCTTTATCCTTGCATCGTTTGTGAACACCGGTAGTCGGAAGCGTGTCCGACGACATTTTGTAATTAAATCGCCTACCGAAATAATGAAAAGCAAAATTGTACCTTCGTTTAATCGTATGTTGATTAAATCTAGCACAAAACCGACAACTAGCTACGTCGTGGTCAGGGCCTAAGCAAGGAAGTAAGAATGGAAATCCTTATGAGGTATTTGCTTCCCACAAGAAATACAATTATTAACTTTTTCTGACATCGAACTGGAGCAAGAAAAAAGTTTCCACAACGGGGTACTTAGCTTTGAGTAGAAGAAGAAAGTCTTCAGAGTGAAGTACGTAAAAAAAAAAAAAAAAAAATTGTCATGAGTCAGCCGACCAGCACTTGCGAACTGCTTTCACTGCACGGCAAGAAAGACTGGAGAACATGGCGTCAGCTGCCAGCTTTGTACTCCTGGTGCACTGACGTCAGGGAGCATGGCTGAGCAGCCGACGCCGTACCCAGACTTTGGGATTCTGGCCAACCGAGGACTGCCTGCCAACAGGGAAGAACCCTACAGTGATGACTGCAACAGTGAAACACGATGAACATCTAGTCTGACATAGCAACAGGAGCAGGTTTTGTCAAGTTGTATAATTTATCTGTAACACTATGGATACAATGTCGTGGGTGCAGTCACACACAAAGGCTGTTAAATCTACAGTAAATTCTGCTATCCATCAGTCTAAATGGCAAACAAACTCCCACATGCAAAATGACAGTCATGATCAAAATAGTGGTCATTAGGCCTCAAACAGAAAAAACAGTTGTGAGTTTATTTCTGGTGGAGAGAAATGCTGCTTTGCATCTTAAAGAAGCTGCAGACTTTTACATACCCATAAAAGAAAAAGAAAATGTTGAAATACTAATAAATAACACAGTGACACAATTCTTATTATATTCAGATAGACTTACACTGTATTAACAGTCTCAGATTTTTTGTAGATGAATTTATCCATATACTCAGCGACATTCACTTCCCCAAAAGCAATTCTGAAAATACCTGGCTTTAATTTATAAAATAGCATACGTACCATGCCATATGCATGCATGCCTTGAAAATAAAAGCTACAATAGAATACATTCTGAGCTGCACTCAAAGGCACTTCATTCAATGCATTTGCTCTTAAAACGTGCAGAGGACTGCTATATATGAGACAGATGGGCATTTGTTTTATTCCGAGTATTTGGATTCATACATAAATTTATCTATGTATTATTAATCCCAAGACTTGAGTCAAACTGTATTATTAATCCCAAGTCATGAGTCAAACTGGAATGCTCTTTACTTTGTTCCTGAGGTTACTTGACCTACAAAAAATCTTTCACTGGACATCTGAGCTACAGCAGTTCAATTTTTTTGTTCCTTTGCGTGGGATAATGTGAGAGCATATATATTGTATGTCCCAACACTTTGAAAATTAAAGTAAAACAGTAACAAAATAACAGTGAATTCTGAAAGTTACTGTTACACTTTTTTGTACTATTTTTGCCCCAAACCAGATGACCATCGAGTCTCATCCCAGTCAAACACTACCCTGTTCAAGGGGGCATCATCCAGGCAGCCACAAGGGTGCTTTGTGCTCTTGCCAACATTTCAGCAATAGCTATATCAAAATGCTACCCGGTCTTGAGACGCCTTAACTTCTTTGTCGGTAAATCTTTACCATGGTACCAAAAAGGCAAAATAAAACTCCAAGCAGTATTATCCTGGGCTTCAGACAAAACTCACTCTGGTGTATGAATGCTCATATAATTACAGCAGCACAGATATTGTACAAATAGGAACTTTAATAAAACATTAGCGTATAAAAACGATAATAGGACATGTCTCTATAAAATACAGTTAAGCGCTTTCACCCGCCAAACTGCGGGCTTCATCAGAACTACTAATTGTCCATAAACCATACGTATTTAAAAACTTTTTGGCACCAAATTCTGGACTCTAATTTAAAGCTATAGATGTCTTATAAACTAAACATAACATCAAATATACTAAAAACAATTTTTTATCATTTACATAAACATCTATATTAAAACTCTTAAATATGATTATCTATGTAAATTTAGCAGTGGTTTGATAGAAATGAAATCATTTATTCCTGGAAATGTGGAAGCATTTAACTTGAATTGCCACCACATCTCTTTATATAATAACAATGTTTTATAATCTCCATCTCTAGGGTTCATCTTTACACTACCTATTATAGCAAAACTAAAAGTATGACCATGCCCAAAATCTTGAATATGTCTATACAAAGCATTCTTTACGTCCTTTTTCCTAATACAAAACAAGTGATCGTATATCCGCTTATTAAGTTGCCTTTCAGTTTTTCCAATATAAAAGGCCTTTGCCATGTATATAATACCTTTAGATTTACAATTTCCATGTTTAAATTTAATATATGATTGATTAATATTTCCTAATCTGACACTATCATTTTCATTAATAGTGTAACAATAATTACACATACCACATTTCCTAGTACTTTTGTGGTTCGGGATGGAAACTATTGAACCACTCTCTAAATATTTTTTCATATTCATCCCCATTTTATAAACAAAAAGAGGGCAATTACCTACTATCTTTTTAACATCATCTGCTAATATTATTTTCCAATTTGATGTCATAATCTCTTTAATTTTAAACGAATGAGGACCATATTCAACAACACAAGCTCTACTATACTTCGTAGGTCGATCTGTTTGTCTACTATAACACCTGAAATTATATTATTATTTACATTAAGACCTAATAAGGGAACATATTTTGTTCCCCATTCCTTTTTCACTTGCTTATTTACTTTTGACATCATATGAGGATCGTAACCTCTTTCTAAAAACAATGAAGTAATAAACTCCATTTCATTCACCATATCAGTAAATTTCGAAGTCATTCTTACAGCTCTAATTAATTGCCCCCTATATATGTTTCTTAACAATTGTTTGGGGTGATTACTAGAGTATTCAATATAATTATTTGAAAAGGTGTTCTTTCTATAAATTTTAGATTGAAAACTAATTCCATCTTTATATATCCAAGTGTCCAAATATGCCAAACCGTCTTTACTATTCTTAGACGTAAATTTCAAAAAATTGCTACTGGTATTTAAATATATTAAAAACTCCTGCAAATATTCCAAAGAACCTTCCCATAATATATAAATATCGTCCAAGAACCTAGTATAATTCTTAATATATTTCATGTATATACTCTGCAATACAAAGGTCTCTTCCCAATCAAGCATGACCAGGTTAGCAAAAATGGGGGCGCAAGCCAACCCCATTGCTACTCCCCTGGTCTGCTTGAAGTACTCTCCCTCAAAAAAGATATAATTGTGTTCAAGAACTATATTCATCATGTCAGCAAGGAGACAAACTTTGTCCCAATCCATACCTGCATACTTTTTAACACTATCAACAAATGCATTTAATCCCTTGGTCTTCCGTATGCAGGAAAATAAATCAACTACATCAATCGTGACAAATATAATGTCATCCTTGTATGAATTTATTGGAAAATTCTTTAAAAATTTCCAAGAGTCTTTCACGAGATGTGGTATGTTATTATATATGTGTTTCAAAGAAGCATCAATAATTTGTCCCAATGGGAATGTCTTGGATCGACTACCAGACACTATAGGTCGAAATGGTGGGTCATCTATTTGTTTATGTATTTTAGGAATTCCCACAATTGAAGCTATAACTGGATGTTCAACTTTAATATAATTGTAAGTATCAGTAGTTATCTGGTTGTCGATCCAAAATTCTTCTATATATAAATCAATTTTCCTATATGCTACATGAATCTCATTTAAAGACACTGTATCATAATTGCCTGATGAGTGTAATATATCAAAAATTTTTGATGCGTATATTAAACTGTCATAAATCACTGTACCTCCCCCTTTATCGGGCTTCATTATATGGATACTTCTATCATTTTTCATATCTTTCAACAATTGACTTTCATCGTCTGTTAAATTAGATTTTAATCTTCTGTTACCTAATTTATTTTGTAACTCATATATCTGTTTAGTAACAATCTTATCATACATAGACATATAGTGTCTGGTAGTTGATCCAAGAAGGTTCTATGGAATATTTGCAGGAGTTTTTAATATATTTAAATACCAGTAGCAATTTTTTGAAATTTACGTCTAAGAATAGTAAAGACGGTTTGGCATATTTGGATACTTGGATATATAAAGATGGAATTAGTTTTCAGTCTAAAATTTATAGAAAGAACACCTTTTCAAATAATTATCTTGAATACTCTAGTAATCACCCCAAACAATTGTTAAGAAACATATATAGGGGGCAATTAATTAGAGCTGTAAGAATGACATCGAAATTTACTGATATGGTGAATGAAATGGAGTTTATTACTTCATTGTTTTTAGAAAGAGGTTACGATCCTCATATGATGTCAAAAGTAAATAAGCAAGTGAAAAAGGAATGGGGAACAAAATATGTTCCCTTATTAGGTCTTAATGTAAATAATAATATAATTTCAGGTGTTATAGTAGACAAACAGATCTCTACTAAGTATAGTAGAGCTTGTGTTGTTGAATATGGTCCGCATTCGTTTAAAATTAAAGAGATTATGACATCAAATTGGAAAATAATATTAGCAGATGATGTTAAAAAGATAGTAGTTTATAAAATGGGGATGAATATGAAAAATATTTAGAGAGTGGTTCAATAGTTTCCATCCGTACTAGGAAATGTGGTATGTGTAATTATTGTTACACTATTAATGAAAATGATAGTGTCAGATTAGGAAATATTAATCAATCATATATTAAATTTAAACATGGAAATTGTAAATCTAAAGGTATTATATACATAGCAAAGTGTTGTTCATGTAAGGCCTTTTATATTGGAAAAACTGAAAGACAACTTAATATCACTTGTATTGTATTAGGAAAAAGGACGTAAAGAATGCTTTGTATAGACATATTCAAGATTTTGGGGATGGTCATACTTTTAGTTTTGCTATAATAGATAGTGTAAAGATGAACCCTAGAGGTGGAGATTATAAAACATTGTTATTATATAAAGAGATGTGGTGGCAATTCAAATTAGATGCTTCCACATTTCCAGGAATAAATGATTTAATTTCTATCAAACCACTGCTAAATTTACATAGATAATCATATTTAAGAGTTTTAATATAGATGTGTTTATGTAAATGATAAAAAATTGTTTTAGTATATTTGATGTTATGTTTAGTTTATAAGACATCTATAGCTTTAAACTGGAGTCCAGAATTTGGCGCCAAAAAGTTTTTAAATATGTATGGTTTATGGACAATTAGTAGTTCTGATGAAGCCCGCAGTTTGGCAGGTGAAAGAGCTTAACTGTATTTTATAGAGACATGTGTCGTATTATCGTTTTTATAAGCGAATGTTTTATTAAAGTTCCTATTTGTACAATATCTGTGCTGCTGTAGTTATATGAGCGTTCATACACCAGAGTGAGTTAGGATAATACTGCTTGGAGTTTTATTTTGCCTTTTGGTGATTTACCGACAAGGAAGTTAAGGCGTCTCAAGACCAGGTAGCATTTTGGTATAGCTATTTCATCATTAGGTTCAGCAGTGTAAGCTACACCTAATTTTTGTTGTATACAACATTTCAGCAATGGCAGGATGCATTTCCATTATGACTCAGCCCCCCTCCTCCCCAGTAGTGACATGAGAATATACATCACTGAAAGGACAATCAATGCCCCCCTCCATGTCTGAACAGGGGCTATCATCACTGACTTTGGCAGGGACATCACCATCTTCCCTGCAGTAACTCCCTCCATCATGATGAACCTCCCCTCTTCAGCCAAGATTCTGCAAATGGAAAAGTGGTGAAAGCTGGCCATGGACCATCACCCCCTCTCCTCGGTTTGCCCATGTCTATCCACCCTGCCTACACCATCAAGCACCAGAGTTGCTAAAAGAACTTGAGGTGCTGGTGCTGCAGGCTGACGTTTATCCCTTTATGCCACCAATGCAGGCAACTTTACTCCAAGATATTGTAACATTGGTATTAATGAATTCAGTCCCTAGTTGCACTTAAATTCAATATTCTGAGGACTACAATTCTGGTTCTGTCCTTTTTAAGGATCTCTTCAAATGTTTTTCTGCTCATTAGAGTTTTAAAACAGTAATTATTTTACTAGTGTCTATATTTTTTGTTTTTATATTCGTTGATGCCTTTTCAGAATCATTGTAAGGATGTTCCCTGCTAAAAGAGGACAGAACTAGAATCACATGACAAATTACTTTTTTTAGAATGAACAAATGTACATTGAATTGTACTGACTCATTTTTTGACAGGGGTCAGTATCAGATAAATATGTCAGGAAAGGGATCCTGTCAAAACTGTGGATGGTAAATTTGACAGCTTAGGATATTCTTACTCAGGAATTCAAAGGCCTTACAAGAACCAATATGAATGTATCAGAATTTTGTCCCTTACAGTCCACGGGGACTATAGAAATGGTTACATAAATGGCAATATACAATTAGATGTCATAAGTAAACTAGAGAGCTGCTATTTATTTGGAATGAACTACCTTGAAACAATAAAAGATGGTAGTTTCACTTTAATGCTGTAAAAGATGTTTGGATTTCTATACAGGTCCCAGAGACTCTGAATTATGTTGGTATTTCTGGCTGTGAGATTTGCCCTGCTTCAGCCACATGACTGACCATACTTTATCCTCTGCTAGTATGACAACAGCCAGACACTCTTTCTATGGTACAACACATTCTTAGATCATTATGCTCAGCCATATTTTTTTTATTTTGCAACTGGTGTCCAGCAATATTCTTATATTACCAACATAGTGCAAGACATTCTGAAATGACATACAGCTTGCTAATGGTTTTAGCATTTTTACCGTATAGCTATAGTTGTATAGTATTATGTTTAATATTCTCGGACATCATCCAAGTGGCTGTGTATTATAAGTATGAGACCCATAGCAGCAAATAAACTGTGATCTCAGTGCACACAAAACAACTGCATTTATTCTGGGGAAATTCACCCCACTACACCACTCAATCTAAAGAGCCATACCTCTAATACCTCTGCTGCTTATGCATAGAGGAACTCACCCTACTACAGCCCTCAGTCTAAGGATCCATACCTCTAATACCTCTGCTGCTTATGCATAGGGGAACTCACCCCACTACAGCCCTCAGTCTAAGGAGCCATGCCTCTAATACCTCTGCTACATATGCATAGGGGAATTCACCCCACTATACCCCTCAGTCTAAAGAGACATGCCTCTAATATCTCAGCTACTTACGCATACAGTTCATGCAAAATAATTGTACATTGCCTGGCTCCATCGCATAGTGGGAGAAGCCCACACTATGACCCAGATGAACTCAGCTCAGTTAACAGTTTGCTTGTTTTTGCAGTTGGGAAGGGGAGGATGGGAGTAAGTGACTGACACTTTTTGCCTATCCATGGGGGGGGGGGGGGTGGAGGATGTGGTGTGTCCTGCAGCAGTGCTGACACTTAATGGAGAGAAGGGTATAAGGTGTGCAGCACTAAAGGTGAGGGATATTTTTGGCTCTGCAGTTTTTATGGAACATGAGTGGGAACACACATGTCCACAGGGGAACTGCACAGCAAGCTCCCAAGTCAGCCTCTCAGAGTAGGGATAGGACCCTAGCCAGAAATCTTCCTTTATGGTTGTCTTAATGATTGTCCCCATGACTGGCTCTTGGCTTACAGTAAACAAATTAGCTGTCTGATTGTGGAAGGCTGATTGTCAGCAGACATGGAGGGTGAGGTATAACAATCGTATTAATAAAGGGATAACTGTACATTCGAATGGGGTAATACTCTGAGATATTGCAACCTCAGATTTCATACAGACACACACACACACACACACACACACACACACACACACACACACACACACACACACACACACACACACACATTTTTTCTCCATATATGCAAATACTCAATGACTGTTCCAAGGATTGCAACAATGATCCAAATTTGAACAGGCATTTGACAAAATGTTGACATTTTTTATGTAGGAGAACTATGGCATTAACTACAGAGATATACCCTAAGATATTGCTTCACTGTACAATAGTCTGAAATCCTGCATTACTAATACTAGTACTTGAATACAACAGAAAATCAAAATGACTTCCAGAACAGAGGAACAAAAAGAAAATCAAAAGTGACCAAAATTAAGAGAAGAAATACAGACTAAAAATAGAATGGGTATGCTGTGAATCAGTATTTCATACGCTACCAGCTTTTATCAAGTGTTTGGTCCCTAGACACAGTCTGACCATTAGCTGCAACCTGCAATCCTCTCTCTCTCTCTGGCCCAAAAGTCAGGCTTGTCCCCCAGACTGTTCCCTGGGAAGGGGCAACCAGGCAACACATAACTCGCACACCATAGTCCATGAGTGGTAGCCAGGATAGAGTTGATGATGAACTACAGTTTGTTGTCATTTTTGACAGGGAAAATCTGACTGGGTACAGCCCATTTTCAGCAGAAGCCCATACAGGAAAGCTCCGGAAGATACATTTAAAATTGTCATAACAAAACATTTTTTTTTCAAAGATAGATTATACAGGTGTTTCTTAATACATCAAGATACAAGCGCTCTTTAGTAAACACTATACACAGATAAAACAGGTATTTCTTCTGTGGTGACATGATACATGATATTAAATTCCAGGTATGATACATGATATTAAATTCCAGGTATAAAACATTTATTATGCAAACAGTGCATGTGCAATGCATGTGATACACAGACATAAGAAAGGACTTAAGACATCTGCAATGAGTGTTACAGTATAGATGTTAGGAATACATAAAATTGAGGTAAGGAGTGTGAAAAAGAAGGAAGAGGAGGGATAGAGGTGCTGTATAGCTGATGAGTCAAGGATAATGACATAGAACCTGGTTATAAGACAGTGGTGGAGAGTACTTGAAAAATATGGATAAAGTTGGAAGGCCAGAAAGAAACTGAATGCAAAGTGTGGATTATCATAGGAAGGTCATTGAGGAGGAGTGGAAGAAAGGTTTGTGGGGTTGAAGGGACAGAAATTATAAAGGGAGAGGGGGTGTGAGCTGACAAAGGAAAATGGAGTTACCCAGGTAAGGGGCATGTGCACACCCCACCTGTGGTTTAGGTACTGTTTTGGTAAATGTTTGAAGGTGGAAGGCTTTATGGTCTGTTTTATGTATGCTGGGATGATGTTCCAGGGCTTAGATACATAGTAGGAGTATAGTGAGTTCCCTGCTGAGTTATTAGACTTTGTTGTGATTAAGTTTTTATTAATTGAGTGAAGGTTCCTATTTGTAGAGTAGTGATGCAGGGTATCTTTTAGTGCTAGACATTTTTCTGCTGCATGTATAAGTTGTGGGCAGTAATAAGTTGCGAGTATGTTAAAAAGCTGGGTAGCTCAAGCCAGTTTAGTTGCTTCAGGAATCTGCAATGAGAAGTCCTGTATGTAAGATTGGCAGCAAGTTTGGTTACTTTATTGTAACAACAGATACATTAGCCTCACGTGTATTTAAGTTGTTAGAATAGGGGAGGCATATAGTAGGGATGGAAGAAGGTAGGTAGGTGTTTGCTTTGCATCATCTGTCAGGTAGTGTTTGGATCTATAGACAGAGACAAATTTCTGATATTTAAGGCTTCCAATGTTGTTGGTCAAATATGAGGTTATTATCAATTAGGACGCCCAGAAGTTTTTGTTTGAGTTAAGGTTTGTGTTGTTGAGTGTGTTACTTTGAAAGAATTTGTTTCACTTGGTATTGTTTATGAGTAAATACCAATAATTTTTTAAGGATTTCAAAGTAGATTTGTGTCTTTTGGCCAAGTTTCAATGTGAAAGAATTTTGGTTGATGTCGTCAAATGTTGGGAGAGATGGAGCTGCATATGAGGGTTGAGTAGCATAATGAACTATGCTAGTAAGGTGGACGGCAGTATGCAGCTTGTTTATAAAAATGTTAAATACGATGGCGCTTAATACTGATCCTTCAAAGTCATTGACAGTGACTGGCAGGAAGGAGGAGACATTTTGTTTCCATTTGACTGCTTGTTACCTGTCAGTCAGATAGCTATGACAAAGTGCTGGGTGAAGCCAAGGGAAGAAAGTTCAGTAAGATTATGTTGATGGGATAGAGTGTTAACTGCTTTTGATAAATCTAAGAATAATGAAGATACCAGGTCGCCATCATTCCTACGTCAGTTTATGGCATAGATAGTAACCCAAAAAGTGGTGCAATGGTGCAAAAAGAACAAATAAACCAAAGAATGCACCACCAGGGTTTCCTTTTCATGCATTTTATAATGGTGACGAAAATGTATTTTTTTAGGCTTGTTAGCTTAATTTTAATAGTGTAAACTGATTGGTTTATTTTTTAGCCAATAGTAGTTGATTTTAACCTATTTAAATTCTTTTTTCTCCTTGTAGTAATTGTTCTGATGAAGTCAACTTGGACTGATGAAAGTGCTTAAGAATTTGTATTAAATAAAACTGTGTGGAGTCCGGAAACACTGGAAGTGCGTTTTTTGGTTTATATGGCATAGAGGCGCAGAGGGCAGCGGTAGTAACCCAAAACCTGTTAACCAATGGTACAATACCCTCTATACCAAGCTAAAGATGGCTCTGTGCTTTTAAACACTTGCAATGCTTAGCTGGAAAATAAGCACTCTATAGCTGAACTCATGCTTCTGAATCACCATGTAGAAAGATCACACTGGCAGGCCTTTCCTCTAAAGGGTGATAATTCAGTAGGACTTATCTTTTTCTCCTCCTCCTCCTCCAAAATGGATGAGCTGGCATCAGACATTTACTCTTATCCCCTTCCCAGCAGAGTCCTCCAATACAGACACTATTTGAGTTGGGGCTTATTCTTACGTCATGGAGAATACAGTTGTGTTCGTAAACTTACCATAACAGTAGATGTTTGAATGATCATTGTTGTAGTTACCTTAGCTTCTTGGCCTTTTGGTTAAGATCAAGTGTAGGATAGCTATATGGGTTATATCCTTCATATACGAACTGGGTATAACCCAAACAGTTAATGCTACTGCAGCAGTTATCATAATGATGAACAAAGGACAGTTGTGTTAAGTAAACTTAACATAACAGATGGGCTAATGATCACTGCTGCAAGTAGCCTTAGCTATATGGCTTTTATCCTGTGGCTCTCATGTCCTATGCAGGCTATAGCTCATAATAGTTAAGGCTACTGCAAAAATGATCATAATGATGAGCATCTGGCACATATGCTATCGGCTCTACTTGATGATCTTAGGGTGTGACGAAAATATGAAAAAGTTGTTGTGAGCCTGCAGATATGTTCAAGAGTTGTCATAGCAACAGCCCCTTTTTTATTCATTTGAGAAAAAAACACTGATTCCCATTCAGCCATTTTTCACTGACTCTTGATAGTAGAAGGAAACCCTGAAAAAAATCTCAGTGTAGGCCTGCACTACTGGCATAGAGGGATAAAGCCCTGACTATTGCCCACAAGCTGTTGATTTGACAGGCACGAGGGATAGGCATGGTCATCCTGGGGGAAGGGATAGTGGTTCCTGCCCATCTTATGCCACTGCTGTAAAAAACAGGACTTTTCGCTGAAGGAAAGAAGGCAGTCAGGATGTGGGAAGCTGGGGCCAGGAAGATGCGGATGTGGACATGACCAGCCAAGCTGATGATGGCAGCCCCTGTCTACACATGTAGCAGAGCATGCATGCACACACAGAGACACTATATCCAGCACTTGTGGTGATGCAAGTGTTCACATCAGTACCAGGGTGGGTTAGGCAATAAAATACAAAATGCTCTCATTGCTGTGATGCCAGTGATAACACAAAGCAACTTCATGGCTGCTTGTATGACAGCTGCCTCCCCCAAACTGTCGGATGATTGGCAAGCATGGAGGCAAAAATCATACAAAAAATATCGCAGTGTGTCATGTAGAATTTGTATCGATATGCACGGGACTGACCCAAACAAACTGATACTGATGAACTAAGGTACTTTTATCGTGATAAATGGTTTGAACATAACCTATGTTAAAAAACAATCAGTAACTTTGTTCCTTACATTAGAGAAACATCAATATAAAATAAGATCAAAGTGCTAGCAACTCAATATCTTATCAGCAAGACAGTGGGCAGTGCACATTAACAATATGCATAGTCCAATATGACACCGCTGTTTGCAGTCACATGTGGGGTGAGGGTAGTTCAGAGAACCAAAGTGCATGGGAGCACAATGACTTGAACTACACATAGACCAATGTATGTAAATGACAACTAAAGAAATGTAAATGAAGTAATGTAGCAAATGTTCACATCCAAACTAATGTATTGATTCATAGATGTATGTACCCTAACTTACACACATGCATTCATGACTGCAGAGACACATGACACATAGCTAACATTACAGTTGCAGCTTGGAGGGTACCTTTATAAAAAATAGAAGGAAATGTTATCAATTTCAGCTATATGCATTCAGTATGACTTAATTGGTATAGCAGCAGATGCAGCTACTGACAGACTTGCACGTCAGCTTATGGGGTCAGGGCTGAGGATGACATTCCATAACCTGAATGACAAGCAAATCACAGACTGTTTTTGTGTAGGCCACGCTATTACTTTCATGGTAAATCTATGGCATGGTATGAACATCCCTTTGGAGAGCAATGTGGTGTAGCACAGATTACCTTAGTTAATGGGACATCACAGTGACAAACTGCATTCATGTTAGACATATTACAGGCATTTGACTCCCAAACATTTAAGTTCCTTGACATAATATTTCAACATTTGAAAGGGCATATCTGGTTCCCCAGTACTGCAGAGAAGGGAACCACCAAAATGCATGGCTTCTATAACCTTGTTTTCACTATGCCCTCTGATCACAATTTGCATACCTCTCAACTGTACAGATTTTTGCAGAATTTCCAGATTTTTGCCTCATATTTTTGGTCTGTTTTTCATACAGTTGTGGTTTTCTGGCAAATTAGTGGCAAATCATTAAAGACTGACGTTGGAAAATAATGACTGACATTTGAGTTTCAGACTTCATACCCTTCAGAAAATTCATGCTAATGCACAACCTGTTATTCTATCAACTTTCTAAGTTTGTAAGAGCAGTATTTAAAAACTGTCCCTATTTTTTTGTCCTTTGTCCAGATTTCCTACTCTAAGAGGTTGAGAGGTATGGATGACATTGGTGAGTCATGATCAACAGTGACCAGTATGTTATGGATCACCACAGCACTAGAACCATACAGCAACAACCTCCTGACCCAGGTCCTAAAAAGTTCCTGTTTTCCTCCTTTAGCTAGATGACATTCTACAGCCTTTGCCTGCATCCTTGTTGTCTGGAAATGATGGATCCTGCATCAGTATATGGTTTGTGGGTTAACATGTTCATGAAGCAGCTTTAATCGGCTTGGCAAAAAATGGCACGCTTATATGTGCCCAGTAAGCCTATGCTTCCAACTGTTGGCAATCTAAAGGTATCAAGTCCTAACAGACTGCTTCATCTAAAAAGGTAGCTATAACTGTATGGTTTACCTATGCAGCAGGCAGATTATAATGCAAACAAACCTCATTATCCTGCCTCTGAACATTTTTATCCCTAACCTGGATGTCAGGATGCTGAGATTGAGGGGCACAGTTTCCTTTGTCCTAACTTCAGTCCCATTAGGGAAGTCATTGACAGGGACTATTGCCTCAGTCTGCTGTTCCACATAACTCTGTCTAACCTGCTCATTGGTGATTATGGATAGGTCTCGACATCGTAGGTTCGGCAAATTGATTTTGTGGATTTCTCCACAGTGTGGATGATATGGTGCGATAGATACTGTCTCATGCTTCATCAGAGGCATCAGATTTTAGAAGACATTAAAACTCAAGCACTGGCTTCAGCTCAAGGATTGTACAGATACAGTGGTGTAATATCCCCTTTCCTTAGCTTATTTGGATTTAGTTAGTGATTTCATTGCTTTCTCAGTCGGACTCATGATGCGATCACTCTAGGTATTGGTTTGAAACATATGGTGGCTGCTGTTTCAAGTGGGTACTTTTGTGTTTTAGTTGCTAGTCTCCTTCTCTTTGTAGATGCAAAAAGTAACATTCTTAGTATGTCATATAACAAATATATCTAACAAGAACATATTCAGAACAATGCTTAAATATACAATGCACCACTATTTGACCACATTAAGATACATAGCAAACTTAAATACTTTTCTGTTAGCTCCCTGCATCATTAGCACAGTTGTAATGAAAAATATACACCTTAACAGCCAAATCCAGATATGTAACCAACAAAAACTGAAGAGACATTTTAGCTGCATTTTTTGTCAACTTAGGAGATGTTTTTGTTCTGATTTTTTTAAATTCAGATATGTAGTTATCATACAAACTAACTTTCCAAAGCTGGAATTCTGTATACCATTTTGCACTCTTTTGTGCATTATGTTATGAACCAGCAGACAAAATGGTAAATGGTATCCAACTGCTGCATGTATATACATGTTTACCTAGCATGCAGTCATTTGTAGTACTACTGTTCCTAAATTGCTTAACTGCAAATGTATGCTCTATGGTAATTCTGCACAGCTTGCTAATGAGGAAAATATTGGTGTCTGAAGGAAACCAAGATCATTTTATTCTTTCTGCACAGGGACAAGGACTGTTTACTTTGGGCTTATGGTAGGCCTTCAAGTGGGTGGATAGCTAGTATGACCTAGCCAGGCATTATTGCAAATCATAGACATGTAGTAGCCCTGGGAACATTGTAGACATCAGAGACTTGAAGGTAGAGATGTAGTGTGTGTACTATAACTATTTATTTCTACACATTTTCCTCAAGCTGGCCACATACTGTCACCTGTAACATACACTAATGAGCATCTTTACCGTTCACAACAAAAGGGGAGTCTCCTCAACATGGTGGGCTGTCATGCAGGCAGGCCAGAATGTTAGCATGGCATGATGGGTATGATGTATATATGCATTATACTGTACTGCATTTCATTTAAATGTAGAGCTCACTTATTTTAACCTTCTCGTTATGTCTTCACAGTTACCTATGGTCAAGGAATTATGGAACATAAACCCAAAGGCACACCACTGGCTTAGATAACAAATGAAAGTCTTTATTGAAAGTAGAAGAGTAAGTGCTTTCGTGCTGCACAGAACGCTTCTTCAGACTTAAGAACGACTCTGTCATTGTCCATGCTGGAGTGAATGACTTGAGACATACCTCCCTAGACTACATGAAAAGAGACATGGAAGAGCTTTTGGATCATGTGACCCAGGCAGGTATGACTCTAGCCCTGAGTAGCATCCTGCCTTCGCCCAGAATGATACCACAGTATAAGGACAAAATGATTGACTTCAACAACTGGCTAAGCTTCTGGTGTCATTCAAAGCGGATCCAGTATTTGTCTGCCTGGGAAGACATGATCGACAAACCACGATGCTTTGCCAGAGATCGTCTGCACCTGTCACCCCTGGGATTCAGGTTACTGGCTAAAGCTCTTGCCACCCCTATAGTGCCTTTTTTAGGCAAGGTTCAAAGGATAAAGCCACCACCGTAACAGATACAAGCATGCAAAATCTGAAGGTAATGCTACTCAATGCTAGAAGTCTAAACCTCAAAATGCACTCTCTCGAGGCACTCCTAAAAATGGAGAACATCGATATCTGTGCAGTAACTGAGACCTGGTTCAAGGCTCCAGAGAGCACCCCTGCAATACCAGGCTACAATTCTTACCACACTTTTCGGCCACAAAACCAAGACCGAAACACTAAAGGTGGAGGAGTGTCCATATTCACCAAGGAAATTCACACCTCCAGGCTAGTTGCCCAACACAATGCATCTGAAATTCTCCAGGTACAACTAACACTAGGTAAGACTGCAATCCAAATTGTAGCTTGCTACAGATCCCCCACCATGCCCCAATATTCTCATTACACCTTTCTAAACATACTGGTAAATATTAAGATACAACCAAACACCCTAATACTGGGTGATTTCAACTACCCTGCCATTAATTGGGAAAACTACTCGGGTACCAACTCCTTTTCCCAACGGTTCTTGGAATTCATAAATTCCAATGCCCTGGATCAACTAATCCATTGTCCCACCAGGGCTCTAATATCCTAGACCTGGTCATTACCAACATGGGAGATAGATTTTCCACACCAGTGGCCACCCCCTCATTGGTCAGGTCTGACCATAAGCAAATCATCTTTGATATCCACATCCCGCCCCCACCTCCCAGTAAGGAAACCACCTTAAAATACTTCTCCAAAGCCAACTTCATGCCACTGAAGTCAGAAGTGACTAACTTCACAACACCCAAGCAGATGGGATCTGGAAGTTCGACTGCAGAATCCTAGACTAAGGCACTGTATGAGCACATTCACTCGTGCATGAATCGTGCCATCCCAAATAGAACCAAGATGCTCTTCTCCAAAAAAAGGAAGCCAATCTGGTGGTCTCCAGCTATAAACAAACTGTACAGCAGAAGGAAGAAATTGTTGCAGAAAAGAGGAAAATCCCAGGATGCAAAAAACTCCCTCACCAGCCTCAGTAAGAAGCTGAGATCCCTCATAAAATCCTCAATAGCTAGTTACGAAAATAAAATTGCCAAAGATTCCAAAGACAACCAGAAGGCATTCTATAGTTATGCCAAGAATCTAAATGGCAATGCCCAGATCTGCTCTGAGCTACAACAGAATGGCATTAAATATACTGATCCCAAGGATATTGCCAATATCCTGGCAGATCAATTTAGTGCCAACTTCACCCCCCTCTCACCCCCTAAACGGCCCATCTCAATACCAAAAGATTGCCAAATTCCGATAATCACGGCCACACAGGTAGAAACCGCACTCTCCAAGGTTAGGAATATAGCATCCATGGGACCATATGACATCCCAGGCTGTGTACTACATGAACTACAAAATGAATGGACACCCCACCTAAGTGTCATGTTTAATCATAGCCTCACCTCAGGCTTCATGCCCACTGAGTGGCGCACAGCTACAGTTATCCCGCTCCACAAGGGAGGATCCACCTTGGATCCCAGGAACTACCGTCCCATCAGTCTGACAAGCCTGATCTGCAAGGGCATGGAACGCATTATCATGGAACTTATAAACAAAGACATTGGCAACCTTCAAACACTGGACCCCACCCAGTTTGGGTTTGTGAAGGGCTGATCTTGTCTCCTGAATCTGATTGACTTCTTCAAATCAGTCTCCAGAGCTGTGGACGAGGGTAAGGTGGTCCACACAGCCTATCTGGACCTCGCCAAGGCCTTCGACACCATCCCCCACTCTGGAATCATACATAAACTTACTAAGCTGGGCATAAATCCCTACGTCACTCGATGGGTTGCCAACTGGCTTACTGACAGAACCCAGACTGTAAAAGTAGCAGACTCCAAATCCAGCTCCAGACAAGTGGCAAGTGGAGTACCTCAGGGTTCAGGCCTGGGACCACTCTTGTTTGGCATCTACTTCTCTGAAGTACAGGCCAACACTAAGGGACTCTGGCTAACAAAGTTTGCAGATGACTGCAAACTGGGAGCCATTATTGAATCCCCAAATGATGTGGATATTCTACAAAAGGGCCTTACAGAAACAGATGCCTGGTGCCAGAGCCATGGGCTCAAGCTTTATGCCAAGAAATGTATAGTTATCCCCACTGAAAAAAAACATGTACCCATGAATTACCACATAGGTGGCAGGTCACTAAACATCGAAAGTGTGATGAGAGACTTAGGGACACAGGTGGACAGTGTCTCACTTTCGATAACCACATCACCACAACAGTCAGGAAATCCTTCTATGTGGCACACCTCATCACTAAGGGCTTTTCATCCAGAAAAAAGGAGGTCATTGTCTCACTGTACTCATCCCTCATTAGACCCATTACAGAGTATAATGCCCCATTTGGTATGTACCTCACAAGACATCTGCAACAGCTGGAAAGGCCACAGAAATACCTCACTAAAAGAATCACAGGCTTAAAGCAGATGCCATATGCTGACCATCTAAAAAAACTCCAGCTATACTCTGTGGCATATCGTCTGCTTAACATACAAGGCCATGTCAAACCCTGAGCTGTTGGACATGCTCCACTTAAAGAAATCCAAATCCCTGAGCCACATGCTCCAGAGATCTAAACCTTGTCATCACAATGAACAAAACATGCTGGAGGGATAGGTTCCTGACCCGGAGACTCCCCATACTCTGGAATAGACTGCCCATACATGTCAAGCAGAGCGCCTCATTGGCCCTCTTCAAAAGAAACCTTGATGATGGATGGGAGATAGGAAATTCACCCTGGGGATCACGTCAGTCACCCTGCTAGACAGGGGTCTAGAGAAGTAAATATTCTGGGAAGAAATATCCAAAAAATTGTTATGGCTAGGCTTGCAGATAGCCTAGTACCAACCTATGAACCTATGAACCTATAATAAAATTTAAAAACAAACTGCCATTTAAATGGCTCTTTATGCATCACCTGACTAATAATTGCCTACAATTAAAAAACTTAAAGTGATATACATAGCTGTATATATTTCCAGGTATATGCATATGAGTATAGGCATAAAATGTATAAAAATATATATCAAAGAACCATATATGCAATACTCTAAAATATACATATATAAAAGAGATAACATGTATAAATAATTTACTGATAAAAAACTCTCTATAACAGCATATAAATAATAAATAATGCTTGTGTGGGTGAAGGATATCATGACTGAACTATCTACCTAACACTATATTAAAAAGACACCAAACCATCATCACAGGAAAAAATGCATGTGTGAGGCTACTAAGGACGCTACAAGCAAAATCTCTCATAGGCAAGTGTAACAAATCTATAATGACATATATAGTGTGTGGAGTAACAAAAGACAAATAGCACAGACATAGCACAAAAACGAGGTATATAGTCCCCTACTGAAAAATATGACTAGGACTGTGAAACTAAGAATACTAGCAATTGACCGGTCTATGTCAGAAAAGGCTTCAAGCTTACCTTTTCATTTAGGCCATGTCCCTTATCTGCCTGATCTGTCAGGATTCTTTTATTTTCTTCCTTTTCGGTATAATTCTTTATATTCCCTAGTCTAGTACTGGTTCTAATAAGCTCTATGGCCAAAAAACGAAATTTATGACTTAGATTATTGCTGATAGTGTGCCTCACTAAGGCATTATGCTCATCTTCTCATCTTATGGCGTACAAGTGTTCTCTTACTCTCTCCCTTAATGTCCTATTAGTCTTCCCTATATAGAAAGATTCACATTTTGAGCACTGGGCTAAATAAACCAAATTCCTAGATCTGCAATCAGCTTAAAAGTATACAACTTCCCTGTATCAGGATGTTTAAAGGTGTTATTATTCTTCATAAACTTACAGTGATTGCAGCTTCGGCAGGCAAAAATGCCTTGCCTGTCTGACTGTACTATGCCTTTTGTATTCTCCTCATAGCAAAGTATTCTCTTAAGTGATTTTGTATTCCTGTAGGAGTATCTGGGTCGTTCCCCTACTATTTGTAAAACTGTTTCATCCATAGTCAAAATATTCCAGTGCTTGCTGATAACCTCATTGATCTTATTATTATTATTAGTAATAGGGAATAGTAAGCCTCTGTGTATGATCATTGGTATCTCTTCTATGTGAATGATGTCTGCCTTGTTTGAAGAAGGGTTTACCTCTATCTTGTCTGACCGGAGATATAGTTTCCAGCACTCCTGCATTCTCTCTATCCTCTTTCCTTAAACTCATACATGAGTTTATTTATAGTCCTATCAAAAGTTACGTCATGGCTGGTTAGCCTAGATACTCTTAGTCCTTGCCCTTTTACTATATTTTGATAAACATGAGGGGGATGCATACTACTCATATACAATAATGTATTCTTTCTACAACTCTTTCTGTATAGTTGTGTCTGAATCTCATCTGTACTCATAATGATAGAGACATCCAAAAAATCATTCTCTTCCTTGGAGAACTTGGCTATAAATTTAAGAAAACTAGTGGTGCCATTTATATATTCAAGAAAAACTGTCAAACTCTCTAAACTGCCCTTCCATATTAAAAAGACATCATCCACAAAATGTTTATAATATCTAATATTCTCATTAAACACCATGTTATTCATTACATAGGTGTGCTCCCAATAGGCCATTACGATATTTGCATACGAGTGGCACATGGTGTCCCCATTCCCACTCCATTGACTTGTAAATAGTATTTGTTCCCGCAGGTAAAAGCATTGCGGCCGAGTATAATGTCTAATAGTATGACAATTCTAATCACCTCATCTCTAGGAGTATTTTTTCTGATTAAAAATAGTCTCACATACTCTAGGCATATATTATTAGGAATACTAGTAAATAAGGAGGTAACATCCAATGTAACTAAGTAACAATCAAAGACATTAACATCATTATGTGTGTAATCCGACAATGACTCCAAAAGTGTTGTGCATCTTTAATGATAGTGACAGTATTTTCTACTATAGGTCTCAGACATTTCTCTACATATACTGACAATGTTTCTCTTAACCAGCTTCTACTGCATACTATAGGTCTTAAAAGTGGGTGTATCATGTCCTTGTGTACTTTAGGCAAACTCCTAAACGTCTCTATAAGGAAATAATTGTACAGTTCATTGTTAGTAATGTTTGACATAAGTAAATCATAGAATTCTCTATACGCATCTCTAATAAGTTTATTCAACTGATTTGTATTCAGTTCCTGATGGGTATTAATATCACTAAACATTTAATTTATAGTTTCTTCATAATATACCTTATCCAAAATAACTACAGCCCCACCCTTGTCAGCTGCTTTAATAACAATATGCACATTCATTTGTAGAGTTTCGAGGGTTTCTAACTCACTACTGGTCATGTTAAAAAATTCACTTCTCACATTTGCTTTTTCTACTTCAAAAACTTTAAGTAAATCTTTTTCACAAGCCTTCTCAAAGGCTTCCAACAATGGATTAATAGGTGGTATAAACGTGGAGGGTTTCCTATACTCAACGACTACATTGTCATTTTGATTCCCAAACAACTTTAGACCAATGTTTCTAACAAACATTTTAATGTCTATTAAAAGGTCCACCATATTAATGTGATAATCGTTTGGTGTCTTTTAATATAGCGTTAGGTAGATAGTTCAGTTATGATTGCCTTCACCCACATAAGCAGTTATTATTTATATGTTGTTATAAAGAGTTTTGTATCAGTAAATTATTTATACATTTCATCTCTTTTATATGTATATTTTAGAGTATTGCATATATGGTTCTTTGATACATATTTTTATACATTTTATGCCTATACTCATATGCATATACCTGGAAATATATACAGCTATGTATATCACTTTAAGTTTTTTAATTGTAGGTAATTATTGGTCAGGTGATGCATAAAGAGCTATTTAAATGGCAGTTTGTTTTAAAATTGTATTAAGTCTGAAGAAGCGTTCTGTGCAGCGGAAAAGCGCTTACTGTTCTACTTTTAATAAAAAGTTTTGTTTGTTATCTGAGCCAGTGGTGTGCCTTTGGGTTTATGTTCCATAATTTTTCACTTTGTACTACAGAGGCACTTTATACTGAAGACTGAGTTTTTTGCTGTGAGTACCTATTGCCAAAGAAGCTTTATCACAGCTTTATCACATGAAGGCCAAGGGCGAGTTAGGTGATGATGTCAAACTACCATTCCAGAGAGGGCTAATGGCCCTATCAGGCAAGCAGCCTTGAGCAGTTGCAGACACAAACCTATACGCATGCTGGTGTTCATCTGAATGTAGCAGACCAGGCATGGGTCTACCATCGCTTCAGTGGATGGTTGCTTCTGTAATACAGCAAGCTGTGGACCTGAGTCAGCCATACTGAGCACCTTCTGGAGCATATTACTGACTTGATCATCTTGTAGCCCCTTCTACTGGCCAGCAGATGGTGAAAAAGCCACTCATCCCAGTTGGCATGAACATTATGTCATTATGTTTCTAAACTAGTTGCCATATATTTATACACACACGTACACATACATATAAAGGGTTTTTATCCCCCCCCAAAAAATCTGTTTTACTACCTCCTCTGCTCTGCAATCCACGCAATGCATTTTCCTTGCATATGTCCTTCTGCTTCATGCCTGTCCCTTTCTTAATGTCCTAGACAACCTTTTCCATGTTTGTAGGTTTCTGATTTGGAACGGAGAATATGTGCCCTTTCCAATGTTAGATATCATATTTTTGTTTGGCTGCAATGTGTCGCATTTTGCTGCTTACCTCATTAATAAGTGTTACTCAATTCAAGCAGCTCTCATTGCTTTGATGTAGTAGGCAAAAGCATAGTTAGGATGGGGTAAGGGGAGCAACTGCCCCTAGCACTAGAAGTTTGGGAGGGTGATCGGCAGAGCAAAAGTGATGCACTGGCATTGTTGTAGATATTATTTGGTAACAGTTCTGCCAAGCATTCACATAAACATTTGAAACTGTTTAAGTGAACACAAACAGGTATGCTGGAATGTCAGAGGAGCTTTTCGTTTTTTGACTTGCTCCACAACTTTGGTTTGAGGGCACACCAGAGTAATGAACTACCTATGTCCCAAATTTCGCTAGCCACTTCTCTGGTGGTAGGTAACAACAGCTGCTCTACACAGCATGGGCCATCACCTGTGCATGTCTCTACATCTCAGAGATGTGCATGTTGGTCTGCTCTGAGTAACATGAGATACATGTCAGGTAGAGCGGTAGTATGAATACATCGTTGTTCTATACTGTATTGCACTGTACGTTGGTCTGCTCTGAGTAACATGAGATGCAGGTCAGGTATTGCAGGAGAATGAATACATCGTTGTTGTATACTGTATTGCACTACACGTAGGTATGTTCTGAGTTACATGAGATGCAGGTCAGGTATTGCAGGAGAATGAATACATTGTTGTTCTATACTGTATTGCACTACACGTAAGTATGTTCTGAGTAACATGAGAGGCAGGTCAGGTATTGCAGTAGCATGAATACATCATTGTTCTATACTGTATTGCACTGCCCATTGGTCTGCTCAGAGTAACATGAGATGCAGGTGAGGTAGAGCAGTAGCATGAATACATTGTTGTTGTATAATGTATTGCACTGCATGTTGGCCTGATCTGAGTAACATGAGATGCAGGTCAGGTATTGCAGTAGCATCGTTGTTCTATACTGTATTGCACTACATGCTGGTCTGCTCTGAGTAACATGAGATACATCTCAGGTAGAGCAGTAGCATGAATACATCATTGTTCTATACTGTATTGCACTGCACGTTGGTCTGCTCTGAGTAACACGAGATACATGTCAGGTAGAGTGGTAGCATGAATACATCATTGTTCTATACTGTATTGCACTGCATGTTGGTCTGCTCTGAGTAACATGAGATGCAGGTCAGGTATTGCAGTAGCATGAATACATCGTTGTTATATGCTGTATTGCACTGCACGTTGGTCTGCTCTGAGTAACATGAGATGCATGTCAGGTAGAGCAGTATCATGAATACATCATTGTTCTATACTGTATTGCACTGCCCATTGGTCTGCTCTGAGTAACATGAGATACATGTCAGGTAGAGCAGTAGCATGAATACATCATTGTTCTATACTGTATTGCACTGCACGTTGGTCTGCTCTCAGTAACAGGAAATACATGTCAGGTACAGCAGTAGCATGAATACATCATTGTTCTATACTGTACCGCACTGCACATTGGTCTGCTCTGTGTAACAGAAGATACATGTCAGGTAGAGCGGTAGCATGAATACATCATTGTTCTATACTGTATTGCACTGCACGTTGGTCTGCTCTAAGTAACATGAGATACATGTCAGGTAGAGCAGTAGCATGAATACATTATTGTTGTATACTGTATTGCACTGCACGTTGGTCTGCTCTAAGTAACATGAGATACATGTCAGGTAGAGTGGTAGCATGAATACATCACTGTTCTATACTGTACTGCACTGCACGTTGGCCTGTTCTGAGTAACAGGAGATACATGTCAGGTACAGTGGTAGCATGAATACATCATTGTTCTATACTGTATTGCACTGCAACTTGGTCTGCTCTGAGTAACAGGAGATGCATGTCAGGTAGAGCGGTAGCATGAATACATCATTGTTCTATACTGTATTGCAGTGCATGTTGGTCTGCTCTGAGTAACAGGAGATACATGTCAGGTAGAGCGGTAGCATAAATACATCATTGATGTATACTGTATTGCACTGCACGTTGGTCTGTTCTGAGTAACAGGAGATACATGTCAGGTAGAGCGGTAGCATGAATACATCATTGTTCTATACTGTATTGCACTGCATGTTGGTCTGCTCTGAGTAACAGGAGATACATGACAGGTAGAGCGGTAGCATGAATACATCATTGTTCTATACTGTATTGCACTGCACGTTGGTCTGCTCTGAGTAACAGGAGATACATGTCAGGTAGAGCGGTAGCATGAATACATCATTGTTCTATACTGTATTGCACTGCAAGTTGGTCTGCTCTGAGTAACAGGAGATACATGTCAAGTAGAGCGGTAGCATGAATACATCATTGTTCTATACTGTATTGCACTGCACGTTGGTCTGCTCTGAGTAACAGGAGATACATGTCAGGTAGAGCGGTAGCACGAATACATCATTGTTCTATACTGTATTGCATTGCACTGAACGCTGGTCTGCTCTGAGTAACAGGAGATACATGTCATGTAGAGCGGTAGCATGAATACATCATTGTTCTATACTGTATTGCACTGCATGTTGGTCTGCTCTGAGTAACAGGAGATACATGTCAGGTAGAGTGGTAGCATGAATACATCATTGTTCTATACTGTATTGCACTGCACGTTGGTCTGCTCTAAGTAACATGAGATACACGTCAGGTAGAGTGGTAGCATGAATACCTCATTGTTCTATACTGTATTGCACTGCTGCTCAGCAGCTCAGCCTGCCTCAGTCATACATCTCTAACAAGCTTTGTCATGCATGTAACATTTCTGTGTTTGCACAGAAAACTTTTAATTACATTTTTTACTGGGTAAATCATTTTTTTCTGGAAGATATGTAAGTTTTCCACATAGGGATGCAGAATTGAAACTTTCTAAAGAATGAATTCACAGGAAAAATACTTTATTGCTCTACTTAACACTTTACTAACATCAGTGATTTCTGTAGTAACTGCCATGATAGGTTATCACAGCTGCTGTAAGGAGATAGCTGCCATACTCGAGTAAATATGAACATAGACAATGATGCGTTAAACTAAAGCAATGCTCAGCTGCACAAGCAGTTCTACAACTTCACTATCCATTTCAAATGACTAATAAAACATTCGACTCCAGTAATGTATCTATTATGTGAAATCTCTTTTGTTATAGTAGGCTAGATATCAAGAATCTAAGTGGCAATGCTCAGATCTGCTCGGAGTTAGTGCAGAATGGCACAACATACACTGAACCGACCAATGTCGCCAACATCCTGGCAGACAGGTTCAGTGCAAACGTCTTCCCCATCTCACCTCCAAAAGGACCCATAACCATACAAGAAGAATGTAGAGTCCCTGAAATCACAGACACTCATGTTAAAACAGCCCTCTCCAAAGCCAAAAACTCAGCATCAATGGGACCTGACAGTGTCCCAGGCTGCATCCTACACGAGCTCAAAGATGACCTAACCCCTCACCTAAACACACTGTTTAAACTCAGCCTCTCCACAGCCTATGTACCCATAGAGTGGCGCACAGCAACGGTTATTCCGCTCCACAAAGGCGGAGCCACAACAGACCCTGGGAACTATCGCCCTATAAGCCTGACTAGCTTGGTCTGCAAGGCTATGGAGTGCACCATCATGGAACTCATTAACAGAGACATTGGGAACGTCCAAACACTGGACCCTACCCAGTTTGGCTTTGTTAAGGGCAGATCATGCCTCCTAAACCTGGTGGACATCTTTGAGACAATTATCAAGGCTATAGACGAGGGAAAGGTGGTACACACAGCCTACCTAGACCTCGCTAAGGCCTTCAACACCATTCCCCATTCTGGTACTACAGACAAGCTCACCAGCCTGAACATAAACCCCTACATCACAAGATGGGTTGCCAACTGGCTCACGGACAGAACCCACATGGTGACAGTTGTGGAAGCTAGGTCCATCTCTAAACCAGTTACAAGTGGTGTTCCCCAGGGCTCGATCCTGGGACCCCTCCTGTTTGGCATATACTTCTCAGAGGTACAGGCAAGCACAGGAGGACTACGGCTGATCAAGTTGGCAGACGACAGTAAACTAGGGGCTATAATGGACTCTCCAGCTGACACAGACATCCTCCAAAAGGGTCTCACTGAGACGGATACCTGGTGTCAATATCATGGCCTCAAGTTAAATGCCAAAAAGTGCATACTCATCCCCTTTGGAAAAAACAAAGTACCCACAAACTACCACATAGGTGGCAGTCCCCTAAATACGGAAGACGTAATAAGGGATCTGGGGACCCAAGTAGATGGTAATCTCACCTTTGATAATCACATTGCCAAAGTGGTTAGAAAATCCTTCTAAGTGGCCCACCTAATCACAAAAGCGTTTGCATCCAGATCAAAAGAGGTCATTGTGCCCCTCTACTCATCACTCATCAGACCCATCTTAGAGTACAATGCCCCATTTGGGATGTACCTTACAATACACCTTCAACAGCTGGAAAGACCACAGAAGTACCTCACCAAGAGGATCAATGGCCTCAAACAGATGCCCTATGCAGCTCGACAGAAGAAACTCCAGTTGTACTGATCTCTGCCTGACATACAAGCCATGTCCAACCCAGAATTGATGGACATGCTCCACCTAAAGAAAACCTTATCCCCTCAAGCCACACGCTCTAGGGATCTAAACCTTACCACAACAATAAATAGGACATGCTGGAGGGATAGATTCATGTCCCAGAGACTTCCCATGCTTTGGAACAAGATCCCAATTTACATTAGGCAGAGCTCCTCGCTAACACTCTTCAAAAGAAACCTTGACGACTGGATGGGAAACAGAAAGTTTACCTCGGGGATCACTTCAGTGGCTCTGCTGGACAGAGGCACAGGGAACTAATCTAAGGGGACGGCAAAAGCCAACACATTCTGGCTAGGCTTATAAATGCCTTCAGGCAGATAGCCTAGTACCCATCTATGAACCTATGAACCCAGACAGTTTCATGTTGTACAAGAATGGTTTCAGTAGATCAAACTTATTCTTGCTGAAGTAGTTTAACACAAATAGTTCTGCAACCCTTTAGTCAATCTGTCAATGTGATAACGGTTCAAGGAATAATCAATTAACCATGACATGTAGAAGGTCAAATTCTATGACGAGAATGCTTTTTTTTTCAGATTACAGCTGGAAAAAGACGGAATGTATTGTCATTAGAAATTACACAGGCCAAAGGTAATGAACAATTTAAAAGTATGTTGGACCTACAAAACTGGTACAAGGTTTATTGGCCAGTGTATTGTTGGAGGAAGGCCTATAATGACCTTTGCTGAGGTGCATAGCCTATTTTAAACATTGAAATATGTCACTTACAGCTATCTCCTCAAGTATCCATCCAAAGTTGGATGTCTATAAATAATGTTTTTTTTCTCTTTAGACTTAGAAAGGTGTACAGAGTCAGGTTTATACAGTTTACTTTTTGTTTGCAATACCTAATATTTTTTTTTTCGGACGGGCAGTGTGTCAGCACTCTTCAGTCAGGATAGCTAAGCCTCTTATTGTAAGTGACACTTAAATAACAATAACAGTTCGTACCACTATGATACATGGCTGCTGAAAGGTACTGGGAGTGAAGGGGAAGGGAGTTTTCTTTTCTGTTGTCTTCACTGAACTGACAATATGGCTTTAGTAAGAAGCTGGCACAATTCTTGCAACTGTAAATTAATGTGGGTTTCTCAGTTGTATGTTGATGCAGTTAGGGTATATTCCTTATCATGGGGTGGTGCAGGGACGTGCTTTCTTGCAAAACTGTTTTTTGTTGAAAGTTATTGTGCTTATTTTTCTCCTCCAAATGATTTTTTGATTTACTGAAATTACCAGTTTTTGGCAGATTATTATAGATTCTGAGCTTTCTTTGTTCTTTTATTACCTAATATGAAAGAGTTTAGGGTTCTTCTATGTCAGTATACTACAGAAAATCAGGACAGTTATTTACATGCAAAAAATTCAGTAAGATCTGGCTCCAGAGTTTTTTATGCTAATTTAACATGGTGTTCCTACCTAATATGTAACTGTTGACGTTTAACACAAGATTTGAATGAGTTATTAGTATTACATAATAATGCTTCATGAGGTAAGAAATGCTCTTCAATAAATGGTTTTGCACATCAAATATAGAGTCAAATGACTAATGTAAGAGTGGCCTGTGGTGTACATAAATACATCAACATGCTTAAAGGATATTAAACCACTAGGACTGCTACACACCCTCATCCCATGTTATGCACTCTGGCAGATGTGTTTATGGCTGAAATCCACATCTGAAAACATGAACAGAAACCAGTACTTTTTGGCTAGAAGACATATTTATTCATGTCTATTCATATTAAATGGTAGAAGACAGCAGGGTTAGCAGCCAAATCAAACAAACACTACTATCATATTTTCATGTGATCCAGATATGCACTAATGATCTAAGCCAACAAACCAAGAGTTAAATTAATGTAAATTCCTAAGTACCTTGCACTTAAGTTGCAAAATATAATTGACAACTTGAATAAAAAATAAGCATTTATAATGCAATATAACATGTTCATGACAACTTATTAAATGGCAGTATACACTAAAAGTCCTAATACTGAATATATAATGTTGAAATCAAAAGGTCTACTTCTGTACCTGTGTAGAGAGCTGGACACCCAACCGACACACATTTATACACTTTACAGGACCCTTGTTTCACTAACAGGGAACCAATACTGTTCATCGATGTGCTTACATAGTACCAATGCGTTACAGGTATACTTGTTAGTAGATATTTTAATTTCACCATTGTAAATTTTCAACATTTTGACATTTCAGGATTATGCATTCATTATGACTTTCAGTATTTCATGGTTTATTAAGTTGTCAGGCATTCCACATAACATCCTGGTGCATCTTCCTCCAAATATTTGATTTCCTTACATTAACAGGGTTCCATTTTCTTTCTCATTAACATTTAAGTCCCTGCCCTGTGTTACACATCTGATGTCATTTATGATGTCATAGCTTCTTCTAACCAGTGGCACAACCTAAAATACTCAAATGATACCACAACAACTGGGGCAAAACTCTAAATATTTGACTATACTGTTGACTCACATCTAATCATGCTACATTTGGATGGTAAATTCCCATTTTACTGCTTACTCTGCCCTGTAATCAACTCATGCAGTCTGTTGAGCAAGTCATTTCTTGTATTAGTAGAACTACGTGCATACAGACAATTTTTGTTTTTCATTTTGACCTTCTTAAACCAGAAAAACACTTCATATTACTACATCACTTGGAAGACTCACTCCTCATGTCTTTTGTCACACTGAAAATCTTGGCAAGTATGAACATACTCAGAGATTAGAAAAAAAATCCCCTTAGGGCAAATTACAAACCTCAAATTAACATTCTCTTAAATCACGTCTCTAATGTGGAAGGATGCTTTTCTTTTTCAACTTATTAAAAAAATAATCATCCTATAATCTTCACTACCATCAGCTGCCTTGAAAGAATGTATGCAGCTATATTGTAGTGAATTATGTGCTAGGAAGGTACAGTACTGGTGGGAAATCTTATCAGTTTCCATGACAATGAGTCAAACCTGAGAGCAGAGCTCAAGAGGTTTGACGTCATGATAAAATCCATTAGACTAAGTTGCACAATTAGTTATGCCCTTTTCTTTGTCAATAATGCTGTACAGTGTGCTGATAAAAACAAATGAACAGAAAAACCACATGCACTTATCTCTAAAACCGAGGCACATTTGCTAAAGTGGACAACTACCCTTTTTGTCTGGATAACTTTTGAATGCATAAGTTTTGTACATAACAGAATGCAATTTCTACAATTTGAAATAAAGCCATTATCAAGCAAGCTGAACAAATGAAAGTGATGGTTGGATGACCCTGAAACAAAAAGAAACTAACTATACATTTACCTTACAGATGTAATGTAGCTTACTATCAGTATTCTTTACACCGTTACATTTCAGTTGTTGATAAGATACCATCAAATGCAACCACCCATTTCAATAAGAATGCTCACTCTTTTTAAATCTGTATGTTTGCTATTGGCATTAAAATATTTGCAATCTTCACATAACTGACATCAAAACACTGGCATAACATTACTGTAATGCTTGCAGGGTGAGGATTATAATCCAAAATTTGGAAAAAGACAAATCAGTTAAGCATTAAAGTGGCACAAGACACAAGCTTAACAAATGTTAATCATCCCTTGCTAAAGTTGTTAAGATCAGGTCATGTGCTAGGCAATGGAATCTGTCAGTACTGAGTAGTAAATGACAGTAGCAGTGCCGCTGTCTGTAGGGATAACATGTCTCCTACAAACTTAGAAAGTAGCTGGAATAACAGGAAGTGTTCAAATTCTGAAACTCAAATGTATGTCACTATTCGATAACTTCAGACCTCTGCAATTTCTCAACTATGGACTTTATAACAGACCAAGCAAGTGAGACAAAAATCTGGACATTTGATAAAAATCTGGACAGAGTTGAGAGCTATGAAAGGTGAGTGTAAGCATAACAAAAAAGAGTTGCACTGTCTTTCTGACAGAAGCTCCCTTAATGCTATATGGCTTTGAAAGCTTTTTTTCCTGTTTTATTTCTGAAACTAGTAGTATATATGGAGCAAATAAAGCTCAATTTACTTCAAAGAATTGTCTTCCCACCTATGCTCTATATCTTCTTTTACCTGGAGTTGTTGTGTCTTTCGGCTTTTCCCGGTTAGGGGTTGCCACAGCGGAACTCCGGTCCGCTAATGATTGGCAGTAGATTTTTACGTGCCGAGTTGCCAGCTCTGAGACACAACCTTCAACGAAGGTACGCCCATTCACGCATGTCTCCACACAGAAGACGCTCTAGCTGAGAATCGAACAGGACAACGTCTTACTGTGAGGTGACAATGCTATCGCAGTGCTCAGCATACATTACGTAACCTGTTTTTTGTGTATTATGCTGAATGTACTGTATTTGTATAACTTGATGCCGGAGCTTTTCTCCCCGGGTCTCTGATGAAAATGGACCTGGTCGGAATTTCCCATTTAACACATGTAAAATAAAATAATAAATAAATAAATGATTGGGTCACCGATAATAACCCTAAATTGTGTGTTCTCGACATGGATGCCAAGATTCTCCTCTCAAGTTTTCTCTAGAGGTAAATTTCTTGCCATCCATATCTTGAACACAAACAGGTTATGATCATCGAGCCAATCATAATCCTCTGTTTTATCATTTATCATGTTCAAAATGGCAAGTGTTACATGCATAACTTAATGCCTTAAGATTAAATGTTAGGATATGTTTTATACTTCATACAGGCCAATTTGTTCAGAAAAGTCATTCAAATTACATGATCAACTCAAGTAGTTTATTTGCAACCAATGCAAAAATCCTATAAGAGATTTACCTTTTAACTCCTACACCTCTAACCTGCTCTATTTCTCATGGTCTATGAATTCAAATGCCATAACTATATATGCAAGCAGTTCCCAACTAATTCTGCTGTATATGAAGCAAAAACCAAACAGCGATGGTAGCAAGCACAATTAGAACCAAAATCACAGTACTTGCTTGCTTGGAAATCCAAATAAAAGGCGCGAAACTGAAAATATCTCCTTTATTCAAAGCGAGTGAGAATAAATCCAAGCAAGCAATTACTGTGGTTTTGTATATGAAGCAAGTTACAAAGTTACACTGCTGTGAGCATGGTTCCTTCCTGTTTCAGGGATTATCAGATTGCTTAATTTGGGAGTATGAACATGCAACATTTTTAGTGGAAATTGAAACCCACATCTTAACAGCAAGCATGCTGACAGAAACCCAACTTCTATATGGTGTTTTCGTTTACACACTGGCAGCCCACATTGTATGTAAGCTGTGGCTTACGAAGGACACTCTCTAGGAAATAAATAAATAAAAATATTAAAATTTATCAATTTTAATTAATACACATATTTTATATATTTATTTAGATTGTTAACCATGGTACAGCGCTGATTCAAAAGGAAGACTTTAACCCTCAGCCTGGGGATCTATGAGACAACAGTTAAATGCTCTCTTTCTCTGCAGGTGTTGCAGTGGCAGACAAATGTTAATTCAATAAAAGCTGTCTAACCACATGCCTACATTCATTCAAACAATGTCTTTCCTTACTGTACAAGATAATAACCGCATGGCAATTTGCACCTAAACCTTTTGTAGTATATCCTACCTATACCACTTAAAGTTTAACTGTGCTGTTAAAACACAGTAAAAAGTACAAACTCAAATCAAAGAACGTGGAAACTCATTTTAATTAAACAAAAAAGACAAACAAAGCTTTCGGGCTTAGCCCTTCTTCAGTGCAACATACAATAATAGCAGTTCTACTGACATGTAAATAGTACAATTAAGTCCCATGACCACAACCAAATCACACGATATCCATACTATCATAAAACTTAGAAAAATTTTTAAAAATATTTGAAAAGTTATCTTTACCATAAAATATTAAAACTACATTCATTTATATTGCATTTGCTTTTTTACCAATATTGGTTTCAGGCTTACAGCAGCATTAATTCCTGGATATTTATCTCCGGCTAGCCTGATTATCTACTCATATTCTTTTGTTTCAACTAAATTATTAATATTAAACCCTGTTATGCTCTTATTAATCACATCAATTACTCTGTATTTAAAATCATGAGCTGTACCAAAATGTAAAAAATGCTTGGCCAATGCATTCGTAGAAACATGTCTACGTATATCCGAACAATGTTCTATGATTCTTTTAACCTTCTTATGGATTTTCCTACATAGAAGGCAGTACATTCTATGCAGGTGGCAAAGTACACTATATTCTTAGTATTTTAAGTTGTAACATTATTAAAAATAAAATTCTATGAACTTATTGGATGGATGAAGATATTCTCAGTAGCAATATATGGGCAACATACACAATGATGACAAGGGAATGTACTCTTTTTCTTAATTATTGCTTTACCATTATGTCTCATTTCTTCATAACATAATCTCTGCTTCATACTCCTACTATTTCTATATGCAAATTTTGGTTCATTGCTTATAATTTTCTCAAGACATGGCCTTACTTTTAAGATATGCCAGCTTTTGTTATCATTTTCCTCACCTCTTTTGTTCTCTTATTATAAGTTGTTACATACCTAGGACCCTCTTGCCTACTGATTATTTTATTTTGACTTCCTATATCATTAGTATTCTTCCCAAGGTAAGGTCTCGCTACATCTGATCTACATACTACTACATCCTGCATGTTCCTTTCTAGTAGGCCCTGATCATAACTTTTATCTTTAAACTCTTGGGCCATTTCATCACAGAGAGCAGAAGCACACACTTCTTCTCTGAAGTGCTGTAATAGAAAACTAGATAACTGACAGACACATTTTATTATTTTCTATGAAACCATGTCAAATTAATGTTAAGTTTATTACAGTACCTTTTATTAAAGCACATTACAAATGAAATTCGGTAAAACCAACATATCAGTTACTTAGTGTGTTGGCAAAGGAACAGGAAACATAGCATAACATATCTGCTGCTAAAATGTCCTTACAGTTCTAAGTGTGAAAAGAATAAGTGGCAAATGCAAGTTTTTAACAAGACAGTCTAAGAGGTATATTATGGAAATAAAGCCTTAAACTCTTTTTTAGTAAATAAAATTAAAACAATAAAAGAAGTTTTTATTTATTTATTGCTTTTGTTTACTACGAAAGTCGCACTGGGTAGAAAACCCATTTTCAGTGGAGGCCCAATTTAAAAAGCTCTACAGAAAATGCATTTACAATGACCACACACACACACACACACACAAAGCTTGTTACATAGTATATGAATGTGGTTTACAGTACAAAACAAGAAAGAGTGATTACATAAAAGATACAAACAATGTCAAAAGCTGTTGATATGGTATTTCTGACAGAAATATGACAGAAAGGGATGAAGAGGGTAGGTAGGTGAGAGAGGGGATGAATACCACTGAAAAGAGTTAGATATGATCCATAGGCTAAAATCATAATAGAGCATAGAGAGAGATCCTTGCATAGTTTTTAAAGTGAGAACAGATGGCAGTTCATTTGGGAAAGAGTGCCAACAGTGCTGGGGTTAGGTGAACTTTTAGGAAGGATTTAAATAATGGTTGATGGCCAAGTAACACTTGTGCAAGTGAGATAGATTTCCAGCTTTTAGACACAGTTGGAGGATAGGAGGTTGCTAGCAGTAATATACACATTAGATGTTAGCAGTAAGAGCTTAATGATAGAGCATAGGCCTCTGGGTAGTGTACAAAGCTGAATAACATTACTTAAGGATTACTTAAGGATGAGCAACAATTAGGTTTATAGATGGGTTTGTGAATGATGAGAAGTTGACAGTAGGTTATCTGTTGTTGTAATTGTAGCCATTGCAGTTATCTAAGGGCCAGGCAATGGTGGGATTTTGTGAGGAAAATTAGTTGCAAATTGAGTAATCTTATTTTAGCATTGTTCCAACTTTCCCAGTAAGGATGCTTGTAAGTTAATAGGTATGGATAAAGCACTGAGGAGAGTAAGGATAAGGAGGGTTGAGGAAATACTTCTTCTGGCAATGTCAGACAGGAATTGTTTAATCTTATAGACAGGACTTAGCTTTTGGTGAGGTTTTTTTTTTTTTTTTTTTTTTTTACTGTGTGCTGAATGTGAATGCCAAATTTCAATATTTCAACTATGTGTACACCAAGTAGATTTGTTTGTGGTACCAATTTGATGGTAGTGAACTTAACTGAGGTTGCAATGAATGTAGTCTTTTGGGCCATGAGATGGTTGTGGTTGAAAAGTATTAATTTTGTTTGGCTAGGGTTCGGCAGTTTCTTTGTAATTTGCCACAACTTCTGTATCAGATAAATGTATATCCAAAAACTCTTAAAACTGCGTCTGCCAAATTCATACCGATCTCAGTTTAATGAAAATTTATGACATTAAAAGTATTTCAATCCCAATCATATCAATATCTGTACACTTAAATGGTCTGGTGAAGAAGGAACAAACATACAAACTCCAGACAGTGTCTCCACTGAGGAATTACATTATCCAGTAACCTGAGCAGATAAGTAACAGCTCTTCCTGTAAAGTTCACTGAATAGTCAGAAAGAATATGCTGTAATTAGATGTGCCCAAAAGTAACTGAAAGCAGGAAGCTCCAGGCAAATGTGCAACAGCCAAATGCAGCACCTCATCTCCAACAAAAAGCTGCTGCCATGGCAGTCAGGGCAAGACTGAATGAATCAAGAAGAGGAACTACAGTTAAAAACATTGTTGGGATATAGGACTCCTTTAATGAATTCTGCAGGAGCATGATAACTGGTAAGCTTAGGGACTCAAGCATTTTACATACTCTGGAGAAATGGTATGTAGGCACTAAAAGAGCCAGGTTTTCATTTCAGATTACAGTTTGCAGTACTGGATAAAAATGAAACTGTCTACTGCTGGTCTGTCTGACTCAGAGGGATAAAGCCTTGCCTGTGATGCAGCTAACCAGAGTTCTAGTACAGGCTAAGGTGGAGAAGGGTGGGAACTGAGGGGGGTCTATATTATAACATCGAAATCTACAAAGATCGAATGTTATAATATCGACCCCGTAATGTCAAACACTGAAAACAGCGAAGGTTCAGGACACCGAATTCTTTCCCAGGGAAAGAATTCGGTGGGTCGTTGCTGTGGCTTTGCTGTTTTCAGCATTCGATATGTTGGAACGTTACGGGTTGGGTTCAGGTAAGTGTGCAATTGTGTGTGGGTTAGGGGGCGGGTTAGGTGAGTTAGGGTTAGGGAGCGGGTCAGGTAAGTGTGCGGTTGTGTGGACGTTAGGGTTAGGGCGGGGGTCAGGTATGTGTGCGATTGTGTGTAGGTTAGGGTTAGGGGGCGGCTTTGGTGAGTTAGGGTTAGGGCACGGGTCAAGTAAGTGTGCGGTTGTGTGTAGGTTAGGGCTAGGGGGCAGGTTAGGTGAGTTAGGATGCGGGTGAGGTGAGTGTGCGATAGTGACAGACCTTAGGGTTAGGGTTGGGTTAAGGTAAGTGGATAGCTAGCAATGTATATAAAGTTTAGTTTAGGTTTAGGTGTAGAATTTTAAGTGTATGTGTGTGGATTGCTGTTTTTTGTGTGTGTTTGTGTTATGTGTAGGTTTCTTGGAATAGTGAATTTTTTCCCTGGGAAAAAAATTGCTATTCTGACTGTTCGATGTTTTCGGATTTCAGTGTTTAGGGTTCAATATTATAACATTCAATATTTGTAGATTTCGATGTTATAATATAGACTCAGAACTGAGCAGCTATCCTTGGAGAGGGAATGGTGTTTTTCTGATAGTAAATTACTCTCATGCAAGTTGCCTGCAGAATGAGTATGCCTATAAGGGGAGGGCAGGAGGGCCTTGCAGTAACATGGGCACTCATGCCAGACACCAAAAGACAGGTTTAGATTACAAAAAACTGACTCCACATCCCATGCTTAGCATGAGCCAAGGCTGTTGATGGGGACAATGTATTTCCATGTACAAGGACTCTGAGGGGTCAACATATGACCCTAGTCTGGAGAAAGCAAGACTAGCTTGGCTTGCAAAAAGGGTGCCTCCTCTCTATATTCACAGGTTCATAGGTGTATACCAGGCTAATGATCACTAGGGCCTTTAATGTGACGCACACATTTTATTTACATAGGCGGTGATTTACTGACTGCTTTGGTGCATCAGAGACATGGACTCCACAATAGAGGGTGAATTTCCAATTACCAATCCATTGGTCCAAGTTGCCTTTAAATAGGGATAGGGAAGAACTCTGCTTTGCATACATCCAGAGGCTGTTCCAGAGAATGGGAATTCCCTGAGAAACATATCTGTCTCTACAACCTGTCCTATTTATTTTGCAAGCAAAATGTAGGTCTTTAATCTAGTAGTTCTGATGTTGTTTGTTTTGTGAATGTGCAAAATGTTTATCAAAACAGGGTCCAGGAATGCCTTCTTTTCCAGGCAAACATAACCTCTCAGAAGTCTGTATGATGCTGATTAAAGAGACAAGGCTTTGAAGCAATCAGTGTAGGACTGTATTCTTTTTGTAAGGAACCTTTGTGGACATTCTAGTTGCTGCATTTGTCTGGTCAGGTACACAATGAAGGGGGCATTATACTCTATGATGGGTCTAATGAAAGCCAAGTACACTGGCATGATGACCTCTTCAGACCTAGATGCCAGGCCCTTGCTTATATGATGAGCAACACAGAAAGATTTTCTTACTACCTTGACACATGTTGGTCAAAGGCTAGGTTATTATCTACATGACCTCCCAGATCTCTGACTACTGAATAAACTTGTAAGTGTGCTTTATTGATGATTTAGTTAATTGCAGTGGTAGACTTCCCAAAAGGTACTATAATGCATTTCTTGGCATTACGTTTTAAGCCATGGCTTTGGCACCAAGCGTTTTCCCGTATTAGACCTTCCTGTAGGGTGTTATCTTGTGGTGATTAAGACTGCTCCCAGTTTGCAATAGTCTACAAACTTGGTCAATTAAAGGCCTTTGACATTGGCTTTGATATCTGAGAAGTAGATGCCAAAGAGAATTGGAGACTCTACTGGTGACTAGCTTCTTTGTGAAGATGGGCTCACTGATTCTAATCTCCTGGGTCCTATCAGTGAGCCAGCTATCTATCTAGTGTGTTATAAAATAATTTATACCTAGTTCCTTAAGTTTATTGACAATGCCCAAGTGCAGTATTGTACCAAATACTTTAGCCAGATCTGGTCAGGCAGTATGCACTGTTTTCCCTTCATCCATTGCCTTAGTGGCCTTTTCAAAGAAGTCCACCAGATTCAGTAATAACCTTCAGTAAGCATGACCTTCCTTTGACATAGCCAAACTGGGATGGATCCAGTGTCTGGAGGTTTCCTATATCCTTGCTGATAATTTCCATGATAATTCTTTCCATGGCTTTGCAAATAAGATTAGACTAATGGGTCTGTAATTTCCATGATTTGTTTAAGATCCTCCCTTATGAAGGGAAATGACCATTGCTGTCCTCCATTCATATGGTACAAAGCCTGTTTAAAGACTATAGTTAAATGATGACTGCATGGGTCCTGATTAGTCATATTTAGACTATTTGGGATGCAGCCTGTGATGTTATCTGGGTCCACTGAGGTAATTTTCTTGGCTTTAGTGAGTACAGACTGCACATGTTCCCTAGTTATAGTTGGAGTTATGTCTAAGGGTATTTTTGAGGGGATGGTTGGGGGTGAAGGGGGTAAAGTTGTAACTGAATTTTCCCACTAACAGGTTCGCTATATCGCCAGACTCTGTGTATGTGGCACCATTACCACCAGTTCAGCACATTGCTGTATGTTGCCTTTGAGGTTTCTGACATAGACTGTAGAAGGCCTTATGGTTATCTTTCACCTGGGAGGCTATATTAACTTCAAAGTTGACTTTGCTTGACCTAATTAATTAGTCTTCTTAATTGCCTAATTACTTTGATGAGATATTCTCTATCTTTATGGGAATTCCCCTTCCTGATTTTTGCCATAATTCTTTTCCTTCTGTTGTTCAGTCTGTTTAATTTGGGATGCAACCAGGGTGGTTTGTTTCTAGGACTAGTCCTGGGCTTACTTCTGGTAGGTACAGCAGCCTCTATGCAACCACCGACGTGGCTGTACAGAGTTTCTGAGAGCAATTCTGTATACGTTGCTGTGTTCTCGGGTTTGGAAAAGCATTACATTTTGACAAACTATCACTTAAATAAAAGGTAGTTTGCCCTGGAATAATTACGAACTGTAACTGGTTTTACTGGGATTATGGAGTTGATTTCAATTTGATGGATACAGCTTTATGGTCAAACCTTACTAGGGAGGATGAGATATTGGGGGTGTACAGCATTCTCCTATATTTGTAAGCATAAGGTCCAATATGTTGGTGCCTCTAGTAGGCGTATTCACTATTTGGCAAGAAACCAGCAGATATATGAGCATGGTCAGAGGGATGTCACCTTTACAACTGCTTGGATGATGGACCCTTAGAGATGGCTCTTGAGTCTCGCTTTGACAACTGTAACACCTTGTATGTTTGTCAACATGAATTAAAGGTTTGCTAGCCTACAGCTGGCACAAAATTTTGCAGCTTGTCTACTTAACTGGGTTATAAGGTACCACATTGTGTGGGTCTTGCATTAGCTTCCTTTAAGGCATTGGATCAACTAAAAGATCCTTGTTATAATTTATCTTGTATTTTATAACCTTCGTCCTCTTTACCCTATGTGATCTTTTGCACATTTACAAACCAAGTCGCTCACTGAATTCTAGTTCACAGGGTTTTCTTATGATGTCATGTTACATCCTTAAGTCTTCTGGCTGTGGTTCATTTGGTTATGACATTCCTTTATTGTGGAACATTCTTCCTTGATGGCCTCCGACGCACCCACATAAGCTAGTTTCAATAGGGGTTTACAAACATTTGTTTGAGCTGGCCCTACAATTAATCAACAATTTCCTGCTAAGTAGTAGTTACTACGGCTTAATCTTAGGTTTCATGTTTGGTTTGCTGCTTCTGTGTTGTACATCTACTTATTATTTATTAGTTTTGCACAGTGCCTGGGTTCAGGCACTTGTATAAAATATAACTTTCTTCCAAACAGGTCATTATAGGGAAGGCTCAATTGTTAGCAAGCAGAAGAAAGGAAAAAAAAAAAAAGAAAATTGTCTACTGAAAGGGATATATCCAGGAGTAAATACTTAGTACAATAGATTTATAACTGCTGAGCAACAAGGTGTGATAATTTGTTCAGTGGTACCACTGGGCAGAGAATTAGGTTGAGTTGTGTTGTCTAGGTACAGGAACTTAGGAACTTGTAGAGACAGTTCCACAGTTCCAAAAATGCCATGAGCTTTTCATTACCAAGTTTGCTATTTGCAACTTTTTTTTTAACTTGTGATAAGGAGTGAGTTGGATTTATTTTGAAACTTCTTCCATACAAGATGCTTTATTTTAGTAATATGCTTTCTGTGTAATTGCTTGTAGATGCATAAGACATTATATCAGATGTATCCTCAGGATAGACTTTAATTTAATTTTTTTTCACCATACAGGTGTAAGTTTAATTAGCAATGAATTAATGAAGTTGTAAAGGGACCAAGTTTACTGAGTAATCTGCTGAACTTGCTTGAGACAAAGTTAGATAAACTTCGAGATAAGATGATATGGTGCTGTTTTCTTATTCTAGGATGATTCCATATAAGGTCAGTTATTGTCAATGACGCTGTTGCATTTGCTTTTGTTGTTAGTCTTAGGTGGAACACTGAGGAGTTGTGCCATGCCAATTATGTGAGTAAATACATGGGACAAATTATCATTTGTTCCTGTCCAATCAAGATTATCTTATTGTTGTTGGTGACTAACCAAACCTGTTTTTTCTTTTTTTCCAGTAAATGTTTTAGTGCACTTACAAAAATAGGTACATCATACTCTAATGGTTTATACATAGGTTCATAGGTATGTACTAGGACCTGGGGCCTATATAAGCCTAGCCAAAAAATAATGATCTTGCTGATGAAAACATTTCTCTGTAGCTATTAGTAGGCCCTTACCCACAAATTATTTTCATTAGAAAAAAAAGATAAAAGTTGTTTTATTGTTTTTGTAAAAAGTACAGTTTTGTACCTACCATAAATGTAGATGTTCGAAGATCCACATTGCTGCAGTCCTAACACTTGGGTAGTCCGCTGTCCCTCGGTCGGCCCGAATATCAGAGTATAAGGCTGACGTCGGTCAGGGCGCATTTGACTGACATCAGAACGTCAGGGTACAAATGCGCATGACCGACGTCATATCCTCAGTCTTTTCTTGCCCCAGATGTCAGAAGACCCTAAAGAAAAAGGTCAAAACCCATAGGCAACAGCTAAACAACCAACCAGCCTAACACCAAGAATATGTACAATAAATACAATATATACAATAAACACAATATACCTCAGATGGATAACCCAACCCACACAACCACCTCAAACTACAGAGGGGAAGGAGGGAGGGTAAATTGGACTGCAGCAATGTGGATCTTCGAACATCTACATTTATGGTAGGTACAAAACTGTACTATGTTCTTCATCTCACATTGCTGCAGTCCTAACACTTGGGTAGAATCCCAAAGCAGAGGTAAGGAAGGATGGCTAAACTATAATGAAGCAGGAGCTGCCAGAATGCCCTGCAACACAGCAGTGGCAAACCCAGCCCTGGATTTAGAGTACAATGGAAGGTGGTAATGCCTAGAGAAGGTATGCACTGAACTCCAAGTGGCTGCCTCCAAAATATCCTTAGTTGCCACCCCTCAAAAGCTGTTGAAGTGGCAGTAGCCCTAGTGGAATGAGGCCTAATCCCAGCTGGAATCTCTTTGCCATGATGGGAATAACAGAAAGCAATGCAAAATCCAATCCACTTAGAAATAGTTTGTTTTGACACGGGCTTGCCCTGAGAGCACAAAGCAAAAGAAACTAATAACTGCTGAGATTGCCTGAACCCTTTAGTTCTGTCCAAATAATATCGCAACTGCCTGTGTACATCTAAAGTGTGCAAAATCTTTTCCCCTTTATTTTGGGGATTTGCATAAAAAGTAGGCAAATGAATAGTTTGGTTTAAAGCCACACTAGAAACCACTTTAGGCATAAAGGAAGGATTAGTACGTAAAGATACCCTATCCTTATGGAAAATTAAGAAAGGCTCAACTGCCATAAGGGCCTGCAATTCAGAAACCCTTCTTGCAGAGGTAATGGCCAACAAAAAGCAGTCTTCCATGACAAATATTTCAACTCAGCAGTAGCTGCAGGCTCAAAAGGTTGTAGAGTGAGTTTCTCCAACACAAAATTGAGATCCCAAGCAGGAGTAGGAGCCCTTCGTGGGGGTCTTATATTCTTTGCCGCTCTAAGAAATTGCTTGAACAAAGGACGAGAAAACAATGGTGGGTCACAGTCGTAGTGAGCTGAAATTGCTGCAGCATGAATCTTAATAGAAGAGAAGGACAAACCTTTGTCTAATAACTCAGTAAGATATTGAAGAGCCACACTTAAATCAGGCTCAGAAACATCCAAATCCTTAGCTGCACTCCAAAACAAAAATCTCTTCCATTTATCTGCGTACACTTTCCTTGTACTAGGCCTTCTAGCTTCCAAAATCACATTCAAAACTTGTTGTGGAAGTTGAGACCCTCTATGGTTTAAAACAGAATATGCCAGGCTGTTAGATGAAGAGAGTGAAGTTTGACATTGAGCAAATGACTGTCCTCCTGGGACAACAGATGTGGAATCAAAGGCAAAGGCCATGGAGGCTTCCGCACTAGACTTCTCAGTAATGGGTACCAGTGCTGCCGAGGCCAATCTGGAGCTATCAAAATCATCCTTGGCTTGTCCTGTCTGACCTTCAGAAGTACCTTTGGGAGGAGAGGCAGAGGTGGAAAGGCATACACATGAAGATTTTTCCAACTGAAAGAAAGAGCATCCACTTTCCAGGCTGTGGGATGAAACCTCTTTGTGCAAAACCTTGGCAGCTGATGGTTTAGAGGAGAAGCGAACAGATCTATGTCTGGAGTTCCCCAGGACACTGTCAATTTCTGAAATACATGAAGATCCAGTTTCCACCGTGGGGATCCATGATTTGTCTGCTTAACACATCTGCTAAGGAGTTCTGTGCTCCTGGCAGAAACCTTGCCTGAAGACTTAGTTGTAAACTGAGAGCAGTCTCCCACAAAATCATTGCTTGCCTGCATAGAGGATAAGAATGTGTTCCCCCTTGCTTGTTGATGTACCACATGACAGTTGTGTTGTCTGCTAGAATCAACACCTGCCCTGGAAGAAGTAAATCCTTGAAAGCTATTAATGCAAACTGGACTGCTAACATCTCCTTCAAGTTGATATGTAGATGCTGTAGTCTGACAGGCCACTTGTCTTGTATCCACTTTCCGTTTAGATGAGCTCCCCAAGCTTTGTCCGAGGCATCTGTCGTTAAAATTTGACTCGCCTCTGGCCGGGTCACAGAGAGTCCCTTGTTTAGGTGACATTCCTGAGCCCACCACAAAAATTCCTTTTGAATGCAAGGTATTATTGGAATGACAGTGTCCAGATCCTGGCAGTGCTGTGTCCATACATTCTTGAGATACCATTGCAACTTCCTCATATGCAGTTTGGCATTGGGAAGCACCAGAATACAAGATGCCATGAACCCTAAGGCTTGAAGGACTGTCCTTGCAGTCAGCCCGGACTGAAGAGATAGATGATGGAAGTAAAGGGAAAGATTCTTTTGTTTGTCCGAGGTTAGAAAGGCCATCTGGGATGCTGTATTCAGTCTTACACCCAGAAAGCACATGTCTTGAGAGGGTACTAGACTGGACTTTATTTCGTTCACAGAATACCCCAGGCATCTTAGCACTGCTATCACATATTCCAAATGACGAAGAAGCTCTTCCCTTCCTTGAGCCAGAATCAGGCAATCGTCCAAATAAGGATAGATTTGTATTCCTTTCAGCCTGAAGAAAGCTATCACTGGAGCCAGAACTTTCGTAAATACTCTGGGCGCAGTAGATAAGCCAAAGGGCAATGCAGAGAACTGATAGTGAGAAGTCCCAGTCCGAAACGCAGATACTTCCTGCAACTTAGTCTGATAGGAACATGAAGGTATGCCTCTTTGAGATCCAAAGTTACCATCCAGTGATCCTTGCCCAGCAGAGGTAAAAGTTGTTGTAACGTCAACATCTTGAACTTGGGAATGTCCAGATAAGTGTTGAGGATAGATAAATCCAAAATTGGTCTCCACGTGTTCCCCTTTTTTGGTACAAGGAACAGGCGAGAATAAAATCCTAGGCCTCTTTCTGGCATAGGAACCGGCTGTATGGCCCCTATTTGGAGTAACAGAGAAATTTGCTTGTGAGCCTCTATTCTTTGTTGAGGAGGAATGTCTGGCATGCCCTTGAAAGGAGGCAAGGTATGGAAATAAAACCTGTAACCGTGATGTATGATGTCCAATACCCATCTGTCTTGGGTAATCAACCTCCAATTTTCTTTGAAAAGTGCCAACCTTCCTCCCAAAGGTGCTGCCAGGCGAGCAGGTTCTGGCAGCTGAAAAGGTAGGTCATTGGGTTTGTTTACGAAAGGACTGACCCCTGCCCTCACCTGAAGACTGTGCAGGAGAACTCCCTGTCCTAGGCCTGAAAGAGCCCTGACCTCTGCCCCTGCCACGTCTAGATCTACCCCTAGACTGGGAATCATAAGAAGGATACGTCCACCCCTTAGTAGGCCAATTTCTACTAAGCTCGGAGGCTGAACCTGCAAAAATTCTTAACAGTCTGCATAGACTTAGCCTTGTCTTCCATTTTCTTTAAAACTGCCTCAACAGGAGAACCAAACAAGACATCAGATTGCAAAGGGGCATCCAAAATCCTAGTTTTAACATGGTCAGATAAATTTTGATCCCGCAGCCAGGCATGCCTGCGAAGAACTGACCCAGTGGCAGCCACCCTGGACGAGGCCTGTACAGCATCAAAACCACATTGCAAAGAGTGCTTACCCACCTGTTCAGAAACATGCACTAAATCTTGTAACTCTTTACAATCAATACCTTCCGCCAGAGCATCAACCTTAGATTTCAACTGTGAAAGGAGATAATTTTGATATTTCAACATGTGAAACTGGCAATTCAAAGTTCTCATGGCTAGAGTGGAAGAAGTATAAACTTTCTTTCCCCATCTATCCAAGGCCCTGGCCTCTTTATCTGCAGGAACCGGATTCTTGACAACAGAAGCCTTAACACCCTTAGGCCCCTGGCTAACAGTTTCAGGGTCTGCCCTAGGACTCTTAAAAAGATACTTATGAGCTTCAGGTACCCTGTAATACCTATCAGGTTTAACAGGAGCAGGAGGCAAAGAATCAGGATTAAGAGAAGCCTCTGCAAATACATCTTCCACCACATTTAGAACAGGAGGTATAGCCAAAGGCCTATGCTGGGGTAAAAACAAAAATTCCCTAAGCCTTTTCCTGGAATCAGAGAAGTCCTGACCTTCCCATTTAAAATGCTCTCTCATGGAGTGAAGGGTCTCTGAAAAAGAAAAATCCTCAGGAGGAGAAGCTGAAGGGTCTCTGAAAAAGAAAAATCCTCAGGAGGAGAAGCTGAAGGAGTAGAATCATCCACATCAGAATCAGAATAATGAGCATACTCCTGTAAGTCTTCAGCCGAAGACTCAGACACATCCGAAGCCTGCTCCCAATCCCCCAACACTGGTTCCATCCTAGGCCTTTTATCAGGAGGGGGCATAGAGCCTCTAATTAAAGTAATTAAATCTTCTGCCATTTTAAGCATGTGCTTCTTGGGCACAGAACCTGAAGAACTAGGAGTGACACCCACAGAAGCTAAACTAGACCTGCCTCTAGGAGAAGCCTTGGAAGCAGAAAGAGAGGGCCTAGACCCCTTAGGAAGGGAGGGGAGTACCAGTAAACTGAGAAGCCCCTACAGCCTGACCTGCCTCCTGGGAGGCCACATCCTGTAAAATCAAAGTTTCCCCCTGAGACTCCAGAGAGGCCTCCGTCGGAACCACCGGTTCCACTGACGCCTCTAAAGAACTGGCGTCCGGTTCGGACGACTCCTCTAACCTAGGTTTAACTGCCTTGTCCTTGCGCTTCTTTGAGGAAGCCGGCGTCGGAGCATCCGATGGCATTTTGTAATTGCACCGCTTCCCAAAGACCAACCTGGCACAATCCAACCTCCGCTTTATAGTGCGTTTATTGAACCTAGCACAAAAGCGGCACCCAACAACGTCGTGCGCAGGTCCCAAACAAGGTATACACAAATCCCTATGCGGTATCTGTTTCCCACAAGAAATACAGTTATTCACTTTTTCTGACATCCGGTAAACCACTGAGGCAAGAAAAAAACAAAATATTCCTCAACGGGGTACTTAACCAACTCTGACTTCGGTCTGAAACTCCGAATTCGAAAAATTTCAGAACGCCGAACGGCACTTGCAACACTGCTTCTGCATCGGACCATGCGGCAAAAAAGACTGAGGATATGACGTCGGTCATGCGCATTTGTTCCCTGACGTTCTGATGTCAGTCAAATGCGCCCTGACCGACGTCAGCCTTATACTCTGATATTCGGGCCGACCGAGGGACAGCGGACTACCCAAGTGTTAGGACTACAGCAATGTGAGATGAAGAACATCAAAGGTTTTGGTCAGCAACATTTTATCACTTTCATTATCGTGGTTCTGAATGCAATGAAAACAGCATTCAACTTGCTGTAAATCCTTTTATCGCTGGTGTACCTGAAAAAAAAATTTCTGCTGTTTTAAGTAATCTACTGTTAAGGTTTTCATTTGCAACTCTCTCTGCCTTTCCAGTTTAATAGATACAGTTATATACTGCTATTTTCTGATTTTTAAAAGTGTTTGTCCTTAGCATTTTTCTTGCTTTTACTTCATGTAACAATTCTCTGACTTGCTCTTGATAGTCGATGGCTTCCATAACAGCACCCTTACATCTTGCAGTCTTTACTTTATCAGTGTATCACTCTTATTTCCTCACTGATGTATAAACAGACTGTACAACTGAAAAATCTACAATGTGATCGCCAGTGAATTCCAAATATCCACATACCATGTCTCGTGGTGAGCAATATTAAAATTATATTAGTGGCAGTAGGCTTCAAGAAAAAAAAAACACTTGTTTTGTTCTCTGTGTGCACATGACTTTATGTGCTTTTCCTGTTTTATACAATGTAAATTCTTCTCTAGGCAGATAATTTTACCTCACCATGAAATAATTTCATCTAAATATATCACCAATGAGATGTAGCCCCTTTAAAATAAGCAAAATAGCACCTTACATACGGTACCTCCAAAGCTGCATTATTTTGGAGGGAAAGGTGCTTTATCTGCATATCCAAACAACTCAAATGCCAAGTGAAGGCAGGGGGAAGAAAACACAAACTAACAGAAAAATCACCTGAAAATGACACCAGAGTAGAATGAGTGACATTTCATTTAGCACTTTCGTCCAACATAGGACTTCATCAGAATAAAGTTACAAAAAACCCCACTACTTTTAAATTGTAATAGACCAAAGAAAAAACAACCTTAATAAAACAATTAACTACATTCATTCAGGTTTAAAGAGACAATACTTAAAAAAATGTACCTAACATAACATTAAATGTTTTTAAAGGACAAAATGTAACAGTTTTATTCAGTCCCAGAAATTTATCAACCTGCAATCTTAACTGCCATAAAGTTTCTCTCTTTTCGAGAATGTTCTTAGAACAACCACCCCATAATCAAAAGTTACACGTTCTAGTACAGAAAAATATTTTTTTAAAGAATTACAGACCTGAGTGTGTTTAATCAGAGCATTATTTACATCTTTTGTTTTTATAGAATATAAATGTTCCTTAATCCTTTTGGATAGCTTACAGGTAGTCATGCACATATAAAATAATTCTGATTGTGAACAGAGAGCAATATATGCAAGTCTCATATAGTTACAATCAAAATGCTCATTAATCCTATCCAGGTGTGTCAGAAAAATGTTAGGACCTTCCTATACAAAATTACATGCACTACAAAAACCTCATCTAAACATGTACTTTGTTAGTGTGCAATGCAGGGATTTTAGTGCTATCTGATTCCAAATACTGTTTAATGGATCTAGATTTCCCATAAATAAAACTGGGACCAGAACCTGTTATTTTATATATTTCAAGATTATCTTTGTAAATTCTCCACCTATCTGAAATAACATTCCTAATGTTAAAATCATTCACTGCCATTTTTCAAATGAAACTAATCTTATAATTATTAATATCACCCACGGACAGCTTAATAGGAACACCCACCAACAAAATGGGGAGAAAAACTTTGTTCCTTCATGCACAATCTGAGCAGCAGTATATTCCAACTTACTGTGCTCATAACCTCTTTCACAAAACATGCCAATAATGCGCATAACCTCTTTCAAAAAACATATCAATAAGGTCTTTAATTCCATCTAAAAAATTGTTTTCATCAGTGGTCAGTCTGGAGAGCCTAATCATTTGTCCTCCAGGTCTGTTTCTTTTAATAAAATTCGGATGTGCACTAGTATAATACAAATAATTATTAGACAAACAGTTTTCTGAAAATTTTACTAGAAAACATTACCTCCATCAATGTCACAACTGACCAATATATCCAAATAAGGAACACTGAACCCCCATATTGCCCAAAATGAAAACTAAAATATCTGTATTATTGTTCAGTTCTATAACAAACTGTTCAATATCTTCCATAGAACCATCAGTAAATACTTCAAATCTTTTATAGAAAAAAAAAATGTGAATGTCTGTTTCATAGTCTATGTGTGAGCTAATCATCCCAACAAATATATGTCAACCAGTTTCATAGCTTCCTCTCTTGCAGTTCTGACTTCATGCAATTTTTGAGACGCAGTTTTTTTTTTTATTTATCATGATGAAAACTTAAGCAAGAACCATTCCAAAAGAATATGGACATTACCGATACAGCAGAGGTAATGGAGCTGTTTGCATAAGAATCCTTGGAATAATTAGAAAATAATTAGCTTTGAAAGATGTATACTATAAATAAAAAAACAACAAAGAAATAAATTACTTTAAATTCTAATACAATGCCAATAGAGAACGGCATTGCTGAATTGATTTGCTAGGTTTAATCTGTAGAATAAATGAGATGGTTAAGGTTTAGATGTAATTTTCTACTGAAAACAAGACTGATTCCATTTAAGCTATTTATTTTCACTCACCTCTCACTATCACCAAGATGGTGTGCAAGCAAAAACTCACAAGGAGACAACTCTAATACAGGATTAAATACAATAGAGCTACACAGCTGTACATAATTTTGTTATGACATTTGAGGATTTTTATGTACTATACACATTTCCTTTTCATAACATGTTTAAAATACCAAACATTTTATTTTAATGAATATGTTGTTGTTGTGTCTTTCAGCTTTTCCCTTTAGGGGTCGCCACAGTGGAACTCAGGTCCGCTAATGATTGGCAGTAGATTTTTACGTGCCGAGTTGCCAGCCCTGACGCACAACCTTTAACGAAGGTACGCCCATTCACGCATGTCTCCACACAGAAAATGCTCTAGCTGAGAATCGAACAGTACAACATCTTACTGTGAGGAGACGCTACCGCAGCACCACCACAGCAGTGATATTTTAATGAATTATGTACTTGACTTTAATCACAGTCTACTCAAAATAGTTCAAATTTAACATACAGCAGCTCACAATAATTCTTGTGAAATAGTCCATGAATTTTAATTGGTTTATCCAATTAGGGGAAAAATGAAGGGCAAGAGGGATAGTCTTGGATATATCCATGGTAGCATTTTTTTTACTGCTTTCACTAGAAAACTATCTTCAAATGATGAAACAACACTTGTCAATTTAAACATTTTCAAGGTGATTGCATTTTTGAGAATCTTGAAGAAGCTTGAGATTAACCTTTACACACTGTACTAACTAGTTCTATTTCAAACTTAATACCAAATCTTAGTTCATGTTACAGTTGCCTACTGTGTAGTGCATTGATTAGCTCCATTTAAAATTTAGGAAGCAAATCTTGGTCCCTTTTCTGAGAAACTGTTGTATGTTATATTGACTAGTTCTATTTCAAACCTATAAAGCAAATCTCAGATCCTTTTTATTTGATTAATATGCATTTCATTTGACTTGCTGTGTTTCAAATTTGGCAAATCTGTTTCTCACAATAATAGGCGGCTGGTTTGGCATCATATATAAACAATGAAACATTCGCTGTTCATGTTCCGTTGTCCATATTTTTAAAACTCTTCCTTTGATCTTGTAGAATAATTATAAAGTGTATAAACTATAACTATTTAATAATAAAAGGTTCAACAGATAATTTAACACACTTTCCCCTTTGGAGTTTGGATAGAGCATGCAGTACATGAAGGTATATTTTATATATCTTTATAATGGTAAAGTGTAATAAAAGATGATTTGGTATAGTAGACTTTTAGCAGTATTTATTTTCTTTGGCGACTATGACCCAACTAGTCAATGGATACTGACAACATACTGGATAAAGTGAGATTAGCTGCTCATAACTGCTAGATTATTATAATCAGTATGTCACTACTTAATCTGATTAACCTGGAGAGTGCATCTTGTGACATCTTTATAGAATACAGAGTTATATATACATGGTTTAGTTTCTAGCATTTACCATGCAGTAATAATATAGAAACATGACTGTAATCACTGATTCTGGAATTCATAACAGAAGCATTTCTTTTAGTGTTTGCAATTTGCAGTTCAGCTGCACACCAAACAAGATTTGAAATGTGTTACTTATTACTGCCTTCATAATAACTTTTATCAATTCATTTTAAACACTGGAATATGCCATGAAATGCACTCAGTTGTTTTTCAGGTACATTGATCCACAGATGTCTGCATGCATTTCATATCTTTCTCAGAACACCAGCCATTTGCTGCTGATTTTTGGATGGCTTGCTTTGACTTGCTCAAGCTTATTTTTCTCTTGATATCATTTTATTTTATATGACTGCTTACTATAATGATGCATTTAAACTCAAAGTATTGCTATCAAGTCTCCACAAAGATCAGCATGTAGTGCATAAAAAATGTTCACTACAGTCGTGCTTTAAGAATGTTTGCTCATTTTCCAAGTTGGTGCAACTTCAGTGTGACAATATGTAAGGTAATGTGGTATAGCAGATGACACTCCTCTCATGGGGGTTGCAGAAGGCTTGCAACATTTCTGTGCATTTGCACACATTCATGATTTGCTCAATTACTTATGGTTAGAGCTTATATGCATTCAAAATAACATGTGTGTGTCAATGTTTAAAAACTTGTTTAGAGGTTTTTCATTTCAATGCAGCACAGCAGACCAATTTCAAATAGTTTTAAAGGCCATTTAAATACTCCAAGATTACACAAATGTGTGATGTGGCAGTTCAACAGTTAACTTGGCTATTAACATATTGTACGATTAATTTCAGATAAAAATAAACCTGAACTAAACAGGACCCAAGAGTGACTATTGCAAAACATGACAGATATTTTATTCCAATATGAGAATGAACATTTATCATAATTGTACTTCTTTTACCTGTCAACCAATATGAAATTTACCTTCCAAAATAGAACTCAAAGCCTTTGTACAACAAGGTTTCTAGCTCATCTCCAAGACAATGGAATCAAAGTCTTTAACCAAAACTAAAAATTGCAATCTTATCTATCTATCTATCGATCTATCTATCTATCTATCTCAAAACTCAATGTCACAGTCAAATACAACAAGCAACTGTGTATGTGCATATGTACATCTCTCTGTATATATATATATATATATATATATATATATATATATATATATATACATATATATATATATATATGTATATATATATATATATATATATATATATATAGGTTCATAGGTTGGTACTGGGCTATCTGCCCAAAGGCATATATTAGCCCAGCCACGTTGTGTGGTATTCACCGCCCCTTTAGTAGTTCACTAGACCCTTGTACTAGCAGCTGGTACCCTTGGCCCGTATCTAGTAGTGCTGTTGGTGTGATCCCCAGTGTGAACTTTCTGTTACCCATCCACTCATCAAGGTTCCTCTTGAAAAGTGATAGTGAGGGTCTCTGTCTTATGTAGATCGGGACCCTGTTCCATAGTAAGGGAAGTCTCTGCGAAGGGAATCTATCCCTTCAGCATGTTCTATTCATTGTTGTGTTGAGGTTTATATCCCTAGAGCGTGTAGCTCGAGTAGATTTGGTTTTGCTAAGATGGAGCATGTTCAACAATTCTGGGTTGGACGTTAGACAAAGATCGCCTCTGAGAAGGCGGTATACAATAGAGAACAGTCTTAGCTTTTTCAATCGTGCTGCATAGGGCAACTGTTTGAGGACAGTAATCCTCTTGGTTAGGTACCTCTGTGGTCTCTCCAGCTGCTGGAGATGTCTAGCCAGGTACATTCCAATTGGTGCATTGTACTCAATAATGGGTCTGATGAGGGAAGAGTAGAGGGGCACCATTACATCCTTAGATCTTGATGCAAACCTTTTTGTGATCAGATGGGTCACACAGAAAGATTTTCTAACCACTTTGGCAACATGGTTATCAAAGGAAAGCTGACTATCTACTTGGGTCCCTAGGTCCCTTATTTCTTCTTCAGATTTCAAGGATTACCTCCTATGTTGTAGTTTGCGGGTACTCTGTTTTTTACAAAGGGGATTACTATGCATTTTTTTGCATTTAGCTTGAGACCATGGCTTTGACACCATGCATCAGTCTCATTTAGGCCCTTCTGGAGGATCTCCATGTCGGCCGGAGACTCTATTATAGCACCCAGTTTGCAGTCGTCTGCAAACGTAGTCAGCCACAGCCCTTCCGTGCTTGCCTGTACTTCTGAGAAGTATATGCCAAACAGGAGGGGCCCCAGGACAGAGCCCTGAGGCACACCACTCGTTACTGGTCTGGATTCGGACATAGATCCTGCTACTCTTAGTTTATGGGATCTGTCTGACAGCCAGTTTGCGATCCATCTTGTGACGTAAGGGTTTATGCCCAAGCTGGTGAGCTTATCAATAATACCTGAATGGGGAATGGTGTCAAATGCTTTAGCAAGGTTAAGGTAAGCCATGTGTACCCCCTTTCCCTTATCTATAGCCTGAGTAACTGTCTCAAAGAAATCTACCAGGTTCAGGAGGCATGATCTGCCCTTGACGAAGCTGAACTGTGTGGGGTCCAGCGACTGGAGGTTCCCAATCTCTCCATTTATGAGTTCCATAATGATTCACTCCATAGCCTTACAGATCAGACTGGTCAGGCTTATTGGTCGGTAGTTCCCAGGGTCAGTTGTGACCCCACCCTTGTGTAGCGGGACCACCACTGCCGTGCGCCATTCTATGGGCACATATCCTGTGGAGAGGCTGAGACTGAACAGGGTATTACGATGCGGGGTTAATTCCTTTTGGAGCTTGCGTATGACATAGCCTGGGACACCATCTGGTCCCATGGAGGCAGTGTTTTTAGCTTTAGATAGAGCCTTGTTAACCAACATATCAGTAATAATTGGACTTACACAATCCCCTGGAATGGTAATAGGCCCTGTAGGTGGTGAGGTGGGGTGGATTTGAAATTTGGAGAAATTCATATGTTTGTTTTTATATATATATATATATATATATATATATATATATATATATATATATATACATAACCTTCACATTTATGTTTTCAAGAATGATACAGTTGAAATGCAGATTCTTGAGCACTAGAACACTGAAGTCAACATTATCAAAGCACAGAATATTAACATAACATTATCCAATCACTATCTCCTCTTCATAGCCACACCCAAATGACTTACTAAGTACTTACCCTCCCATTTCACCAGTAAATCACTCCTCCCCCTTTTACATCCAACAAATCACCTCTGCAGTTAAAATATTTCTAACCATATGCCATCATACTCATCCTGTTTATAGCACTCTTAACAGATATGCAACTAACATCACCCCAGTTCCTACAGTGTTACTCTTATACACTTCTCTCCCAATTTTCCTAATTCCAGCCCTGGCATCTAACACCCTATCACAATCAGTTAATCACAAAAAATGTCCTCTCCCAACTGCTATTTCCCCTCTACACCCCGCACTACATACATAAAGATTGCAATAGCACCTTACCTCTTTAATACCACCAGCTCAGAATTTTATACATACAGATATGCACGTCAACCAACTAATACACTAGACTGACAGTCAAAACACACACACCCATTCCTTAGTGGTGACACCCACCCTAACCTAGGCCCTAAACCCACTCAACAAGTACCCCACACACCATGCAATACACACTCCCATATCACTACTAACCTACCCCACAGTGGGTCTGACCTTTTTCTCATCAACATGAATCTTAGGAACCAAACAAACAAAACACACAAATTTCATTCTTCCCTCTCCCTCTACTCCCCTGACATTGTTGTTATAACTGAAACCTGGCTAAAACTTCACTTAACTGACAATGAAGTTTTAACACCAGGCTATAACATCCATAGACTGGACAGAATGCACAAATGTGGGTGAGTTATAGCTATAATTTACAAAAATACACTCAAACTACAATGTTTAGAACCAGTCTTCACCAAGGCTTAATAACGCCAAAATATTATTTATCCATCTTGAAGTTAATCCCAAAAGATATACAGTTTATATTAAGTTTACACACCCCTGTTAAAATGCCAGGTTTTTGTGATATAAAAAATGAGACCACAATAAATCATTTCAAAACTTTTCCCACCTTTAATGTGATCTATAACCAGTACAATTCAATTGAAAAGCAAACAAGTCTGTTAGGGGAAAGAAAAATTAAAAAATAGAAAACGTACAATACGCTAGTTGAATAAGTGTGCACACCCTTAAACTAATACTTTGTTGAAGTACTTTTTGATTTAATTACAGCATTCACTCTTGTTGGGTACACACCTGCCATCAACTAAAGAGACTCTGATTAACCCCAAATAAAGTTCAGCTGTCCTAGTAGGATTTTCCTGACATTTACTCAGTTGCCTGCGTTAGCAAAGCCATGGTTCGCAGAGAGCTTACAAAGCATCAAAGGGATCTCATTGTTGAAAGATATCAGTCAGGAGAAGGGTAAAAAAACTTTTCCACAGCATTGGATATACCATGGAACACAGTGAAGACAGTCATCAAAAAGTGGAGAAAATATGGGACAACAGTGACGTTGAAAAAACTGGAAGTCCATCCAAAATTGATGAAAAGACAAGACAAACTGGTCAGGGAGGCTGCCAAGAGAGACCTACAGCAACACTGAAGGAGCTGCAAGAATTTCTGGCAAGTACTGGTTGTGTACTATATGTGACAACAATCTCCCATATTCTCCATATGTCTGGACTATGGGTTAGGGTTGCAAGACAGAAGCTTTTTTTATACAGAAAAACATCCAGACTTGGCTAAAATTTACAAAACAATACATCAAGTCACCCACAAACATCTGGGAAAATGCATTATGGTCTGTTGAGACCAAGGTTGAATGTTTTGGCCACAATTTCATTTTATTTTTATTTATTTTACATTTGTTTACCAGGATAGTCCGACTGGACACGGGTCCATTTACAGTGGAGGCCCGGGGAGAAAAGCTCCGTACAAATTACAGTATAGTTAACACATCAAGTATATGTTACACAATCCATAGCAGTATAAAGAAGGATTATATAGAAAATAGTGTGTCTTAAATTATAGAGATAGAGAAAAAATTACATTTTAAGGTTTGCAGTAGGAATTCCTGAGTCTGTAGCAGATTGTCAGAAATCCAAGTAGCTAGTTATTTGTAATAAAATGAGATAGGGGTATTATGTAATGCATGGGCATAGCCACTGATTCATTAGGTGCGCTTTGAGAGAGTTTTTGAACATAGTGATTGAAGGATCAGAAGTTAGAGTAGGGGGAAGGTTGTTCCAGTTTCTGGCTATGTTGTGGGAGAACAGAGCTTTCCCTGCAGAGTTATTGGCTTTAGAGATACAGAGGAGAGATTTTTCAGAAGAGTGTAGGGGTGATTTGATACTTACTGGGTTAGTAGTTGGTTTATAGATGGGGTTTTGTACGGATAATTCAAAATATTGTAGGTAAGTATTAATTGGTGATAGTAGAGTAGCTGAGGAAGCTCTAGCCATTTATGTTCTCATAATGCCTGACAGTGGTGGGTGTTGAAGGTGACAATTTTATTGTAGCATGACTGAAGTCATTCCAGGTCCTGTTTTCTTGTGTGGGTAAGGACTGGTGCAGTGTAGATAAGGGTGGATAGTAGGTGTGTTTGGGCTAGTATAATTCGTGCCTGATCAGATGGAAATTTTCTGTGTCTATATAGTGTACCCATTTTTTTCTGGACCTTTTTGATTTTTTGTGAGATATGGACATCAAACAGTAGTTTGTTGTCAATTTCTATGCCATGGAGTTTGATGTGGTCAGTGGGGGAGATGTTAGTACCATTCTTGGATGTGATTGTAAAAGGTTGATGGGTAGTTTTAGTTTTGTTGGGAGCGAATATGAATAATTTGGTCTTGTTGGGATTGAGTATGAGTTGGATCTGGATAGTTCAGTTTTCCACTGAGGTAAAGGATTCCTGAGTAAGTTTTTGAAGGGTAGTGAGTGATGGTGCAGAGCAGATGAGAGCCGAGTCATCTGCATACTGTATGAGTTTGGCATGTTGGGTGGAGGTATGGAGGCTGTTAGTAAATATGGAGAAGAGCAGAGGGCCCAATATTGAACCTTGTGGAACTCCTATAGTGGTTGGAAGTAGGGGAGATAATGTGTTTTGGCATTGGACAGATTGCTGTCTGTCTGACACATAGCTTTTAATCCATGCTATAGTGGAAGGGGCAAAGGATAGGGAAGTCACGGATTCCAGTAGCATGGTGTGTGACACCATGTCAAATGCCTTGGCTGGGTCTAAGAATATTGCTGATATGAAAGTTGTTGTTGTTTCCATGTAGGTTAACTGCATTTGTAAAATACAGGAGAGCGGTTGTAGTGCTATGGTGTTGTTGGAAGCCATGCTGTGTGGGTGAAAGGAGATTGTTAGAGTTCAGAAATTGCATAACTTGGGAGTGAATACACTTCTCAAGTATTTTAGATAAGGGGGGTAGGATGACTATGGGATGGTAGTTAGAGAAGTCGTAGGAGTTTCCTCCTTTATGAAGAGGGATCATATATGATACTTTCCATAACTGTGGGATATAGGCTTCCTGTATGGAGCGGTTTATAAGGATGGATACAGGGTATGATAGGGAGTCAGCTGCTATTTTGAAGAAGTTGGCTGGTAAGTTGTCTGCAGCAATGGTGGTAGGTTTGAGTTTTTGTAGGAGTTTTTTAATTGTAGTGGTAGGGACAGGTAAGAAAGTAAAGGAGGGGATATTATTAAGATGTTGGCTTGAGGTGTCTGAATGGTTGGTTTTGGAGATTTGAGAGGATGAAGATAGGATGGTTTCAGTGAAGTGATGGTTAAATTGGGAGGCAATGTCTTTAGTGCTATTGGTGGTGGTGGTAGTTGGAGTGGATGTTTTACTTGGGTTAAGTAGGGAGTTGATGGCATGCCAGAACTTTTTTTGGGGGGGGTCTTTTGTGTGTTTGGTTTGGACGTTAAGGAAATAGTTTTGTTTATCGAGTTTGGTTTGTATTTTTGCCTGATTTCTTAGTTTCTGGTAGTTTTGTTTGTTTGGATAGGTTTATGTTATCGCTTTTCCAGGCTTTCCAAGATTTATCTCTGGCATTTAGTAGGGCTCTTGTGTCCCTGCTTAGCCATTTGGCATAGTTTACCTTGACTCTGATTCTTCTAATGGGTGCAACTGAGTTGAGGATGCTAGTGAAAGTGCTGTTAAAGTAGTCGATGGCTTGGTCTAAGCCTAATGTTAGTAGTGGGTCCCATTTACATTGTCTTAGGATGTGGTTAAGATCCTGTGTATTTTGTTTTCTGTCTCTGACTTGTCTAAAAATTATAGGGTTGGAAAGGTTGGTGCGTTTTCATAGAAGGAATGTGGGGAGGTGATCACTCAGGGTGTCTGGTAGACATCCAATGTGATAGTTTTGTTTTGGGCAATTAACTAGTGTCCAGTCTAAAATTGTTTGTGGGATTTTTTTGTCTACTCTAGTGGGTTCATGAATGAGCTGGGTAAAGCCATAGAGACTGATATAGTTAGTGGGGTTGTTGGAGTTACAAGCTAACCAGTCTGTGTTTAGGTCACTTAAGAGAATGGTTTCATTGGGTAGTTTGTCCGAGATCCATTGTAAGATTTCTTTTATGGTGGGAGAGTTGTTACCTGGTGGGATGTAACAGCAGATAATATTGATTTTTTTGGTGTCGTTTATAAGTAGAGCTGAGATTAAGGTTTCGGCATTTTGAAATGTAGGGATTGGGATTTTGAGGGGTTTTATGCCGAGTGTGTTTTTAAAGAGTATGGTGACTACCACCCTTCTTACCTGTTCTATCCTGGTGGGAAAATTTCTTCGTTCTAGATGTTAGGTTTTAACCAGGTCTCAGTGATGGTTATTATGTCTGGGGAGTAGTGGGTTATGAATGCTTGTATATCAGGAAGTTTGTTAGTTATACTCCTGGTATTCATGTTAATAATTAGTAAGTCTGATCTTTGTTTGGGTGGGAGTAGGGTATTGTTTGGTCCTGGGTTTGGGTGGATGTCTCCTGATATGAGAATTTTTTTTGTAATAAGTAATATGTGTTTTATACTATGTGTTATTTTATGTGGGATCTATCTAATAGTTTTGTGGTATAGGTTGTTGTCAATTGGATTTTATGTATGTGTAGCATTGAGCTATCTTTAAATAGTGTAGCTGTAATGGGGAAGTCGGTGTGTGTGTTTGATTTAATGTAGGTGTGTGTTGCATAGTAATTTGAGTTTTGTAGTGAAGTTGTAGGATGAATGGACATGATGTCTGTTAGTATTGTGAGGGTGAGTAGGAGACAACCTAAGATGACTTTCATTTTGTTTTAAGTACCAGTGTAGCAGGATGGGGAGCGGAAGAGGGTGGCTACCTAAGGGTGGGTGGGGAGGTATAGTGAGAAACTAGGGGTGTGGCCGTCTATCTTTGTGAATGTGTGGGGTGAGAGGTGATACGGTGGTTTGGTTGTGGGTGTGGTTTAGTGGATTTAAATGTAGTGGTCCTGGGGGGGTGGGTGGGATGTGGGGGTAGGGGAGTGAGCCCAAAGGGCGAACGGAGCGGGCAGAGCCACAAAGTGGAGTATCATGAGCCAATCAGGTATTCAGTGAGGCTGTGCACTGAAATAGTTCTTAATGGGTAAATTGCACCTTTTGTGGGAGAATATGTTAAGAGCACTACAAAAGTCAACCTTCCACTTTTCTGGGGTAGAGACAGCTTTCTAATACCGCTTTGGCGGATTATACTATGCTTAAACTGGGAGGCTGGATTTAGTTAAATAAGCAATGCTGGAGCCCAGAGCTGCACTCTGAGTGTGAACAGGGAGAAATTATGTCCTGTGTTCTGCTGCCATCTAGTGGCATCAATGGGGAATGCCAAATTAACTTATTCTTGTTTGAAACTAAAAGAATGTAAGATGCAAGTCCTGGGGGGGGGGGGCTTGGGGTAGGTCCGTGAGTGTGCTGGCCCTATTACAAATTACTGTGAAAATGTTCAAAGTGAACAATAGAAATAGTAATATACAACGAAACTCTAGGCTGTAACCTACACTGTGTGAGGTTGAGAGGATGCATTCCACTTGTACACAACTTTAGGATTCTGTTAGGCTATTCAGGTTAGATTGGTAAATGCAGGTGGGGGGACAGCCCGAATAACAGCGCAGAGCTTCCAGGCTGAAAAGAGAAGAGAGAGGAGAAGGTTATGACTGCTTGATTAGGGTTTGGAATGACGGAAAGAAAGAAAGCTGGGGGGCAGAGTGCAAGAGAGGAGCTGAGCGTGAGTACAGAGGCAGTACAGTTAACTCACAGTATTACAGGCATATAAACAACATTTAGCTTATCAGTCTGCTAAGCTTTTAAACTACAGGCATGTAATCTATGTTTATCAATATGCTTGACACCAGGATAAACCCATGCAATTTCTCATTCTAATAGTTGCAATAGTAATTAAGAGCTAAGTACCAGCAAATCAGCATTGCCCAGAACCTGGCTTTTACAGAACAGTAAAGGTACTGAAGGGCAATGTTTAGCTAGTTTACTTCCAGTGCTGTTATAGGACTACCAGGGCTAAAATGCAGTCTTGTATTGTTAAATAGCTCTGTGCCAAGCTGTATTTAGTTTACGGTAGCTGCAACAGTGGCTTTCTAGCATTTCTAACAGTTGCAATATTATTTAAAACACTTTCACTTCTCACACCGGCAAGTTAGCATTGCTGTAAAACCAGCTTCTACAGTACATTAAGGTATGAAAAAAGCAGTGTTGAGCTGTAATATGTCAATTGCTGTTAAACAATAAGGCAAAATGCAATCTTGTACAATTGTATATCTTTGAACCTAGGTATATACAGTTAAAGAAGCAGATTTTACATTCATTGAGGCTAGAATGCAGTCATTACAAAATCTGTGCGTGTGGGTTGAGACCTCAGCTAGTACGCATGAACAAGGTTGTATTATAGGAGCTTCTCACACAACAATTTGCATGGTAAAAAAATAATCTTCTCAGATACTAGATTTAACTAACTTAGCAGTTTCAGCATAAATACAGCATTGTAAAATAATGATGAGCAATTCCAAAAGGTACGTTTGGCACAAAAACAACACTTTGCATCACCAAAATAACACCATCCCCATGGTGAAGCATGGTGGTGACAGTATCGTGCTTTGGGGTTGCTTTTCTTCAGCTGGAACTCAGGCTTTAGTCAAGGATGAGGAAATTATGAACAATTCCAAATACCAGTCACTTTTGGCCCAAACCCTTCAGGTGATTGCTAGAAAGCTGAAGTTGAAGAGGAATTTCACCTTTCAACACAACAATGACCCCAAGCATACATCCAAATCAGCAAAAGAATGGCTTCACTAGAACAGAAAAAAAATTAAAGTTTTGGAATGGCCCAGTCCTAAATCCAACAGAAAATCTGGGCTGTGCACAAGAGATGCCCTCGCAATCTGACAGATTTGGAGCGCTTTTGCAAGGAAGAGTGGGTAAATATTGCCAGGTCAAGATGTGCCATGCTGATAAGACTCCTACCAAAGAAGACTGAATGATATAATTAAATCAAAAGGTGCTTCAACAAAGCATTAGTTTAAGAGTATGCTCACACAACAAAGTACTAGTTTAAGGGTGTGCACACTTATGCAACCAGCGTTTTTTATATTTTCCCCTAACAGATTTGTTTGTTTTTCAATTTAATTGTACAGGTTAAAGGTCATGTTAAAGGTGGGAAAAGTTTTGAAATGATTTATTGTGGTCTCATTTTTTATATCACAAAAACCTGGCATTTTAACAGGGGTGTGTAAACTTTTTATATCCACTGTATAACCTTTATAGCAATTTACATCCCTTCTGGCAACAACCTCCCCATAACTGAGGACTTTTTTCCCTGGACATCCTCAGCATTTAATCAGGAAACCATAATAATGGGAGACCATCGATACCAACTGGCTCACTTTACCTCAGATAACCCCTCAAACTTCAACAACCCATACCGATTCTCCCAAATAATACAATCCCTAACTAGAATAGACAAATATAGTAATAGGACAGTCAGTTCTAGACTGAACACTAACAAATAAACCATCACTGGCCTAACAATCAGGCTGCCTATGATCTACTTACCTACTTAGACAATGTTTACACCCCCCAAAAATGCCATATACAAACTAATTTGCAACAAAAAGAATCTCTCACCCCATACTTTTATATCCAACCTCCAGAATTGTGACTGGCCCCACTTAAAGTTCTCCATCAAGATTCTGCCATAAAATACTTTAATAACAAATTCCTAGACATACGAAACAGTGTAGCACCTTCTAGAAATATCAGGGCAAAATCAAACTATGCACCATGGCTAGCAAAAGACACCAAACAAACAGTTACTCAAGCATAGAGATAACCCATGGACACATCAGGCCAACAAAAACCAAGCCATCCTAGGTTACTACCGGCAACTAAGAAATAAAGCCAAAAAAAGATTGATAACAAACATACTATACTGGCCTCCAACAAAAACACCAAAATAATCCTCAAGAATTCTGGGCTGCTATAAAACTACTACTACAACCTGGGCAATCCTCAACTCCAACCCGTACCACCACAAATACTACAGACAGCATACAGTGGATATAAAGTTTACACATCCTGTTAAAATGAGACCACAATAAATCATTTGAAAACTTTTCCCACCTTTAATGTGACTTATAACCTGTACAACTCAACAGAAAAACAAGCAAATCTGTTAGGGAAAAATATAAAAAATACAAAATGTACAATAAGCTGGTTGCATAAGTGTACACACCCTTAAACTAATACTTTGTTGAAGGGTTTTTCCCCGAACAGATTTGTTTGTTTTTCAATTGAATTGTACAGGCTACAGGTCGCATTAAAGGTGGGAAATGTTTTGAAATGATTTATAGTGGTCTCATTTTTTATATCACAAAAACCTGGCATTTTAACAGGGGTGTGTAAACTTTTTATATCCGCTGTAGCTACCCAGTTCAATACATATTTTATCAACTCCATACTATCATTAACCAAAAATAACAGCAATGCTCCCCTATACATACTTATAGAAGCTGAAGAAACTACCAATGCCTTCTCTGTCAAGCCTGTTCAAACCAGCACCATAAAAAAATGCTCAAACCGAAACCCACATCTCTCATTGCTGATAAATTACCTACTGAATATCTGAAACTAGCAGCTGCCACTTTCTCTTACCCACCTTCTATTTTGATTAACCAAGCCATCATAGAACAATATGTGTCCAAGCTCTGGAAAATATCCTACATCATCCAACTGCATAAAGATGGAACCTCAACAGAACTCTAACTACAGGCCAATAGCAATTTTATGACCACTATCTAAAATTCTAGAAAAATGTATACACTTACAACTCATGAATTACCTATTATGCAATAGCCTACTAACCAATTTCCAGCACAGCTTCAGACCCAATCATAGTACCACAACCGCCCTTATAAGATTCGCCAACACAATCAACTAGTTCAAAAATAATGGAACCTAGTATCCTCCATCTTCCTAGATAGGTCCAAGGCATATGACACAGTTTCCCACCAAAAGCTCCTCAATGAACTCTCATGTCTAAACCAAAGCCAAACGGCCCTCTGATGGTTTCACAGCTACCTATCCAATTGACAAGCTGTCAAATGGCAATGTGATCTCTCCTCCCTGTTACCCATCACAGTAGGCATTCCGCAAGGTTCAGTCCTAGGTCCACTCCTTTTCACTGCCTTCACCAACAAACTCTACACTGCTACCCACCTCACCACTAACATACAATAAGCAGATGACTCCACTCTCATCTATGCTGCACCTACCCTCCCACAACTCCAAGAAATAACCCAGCAATCCATTTTAGCTGTAGAATCTTGGCTCTCTGACTATCAACTAATTCTCAGTCCTAATAAAAGTAAACTAATGCTCTTCCCCAATAACAAATCCCGTGACTACTTTTCATCACATCAAACAATATCAAAATTGATTCTGTATCTCACACAAAATTGCTTGGTGTCACTGTTGATAATAACTTGAAATATGATAAACACTTAGCACTACTCATTAAAAAGGCCCACATAAAACTAAGTTCCCTATACAGAGTCAAGCCATACCTTACTAACACCACCAAGGACCCACCTACTATCTACTCTACTATACGCATCTCCTATCTTCACCAACCTTAAGAAAACAGACATAACTATGCTTGAAGATTGACAGATTCTCCACTAACTCACTATAAAGATCCCACCACTGTGCTGCTCTTCGCCAACTGAACTAGTTAGAACTACCCAATCTCTTATTCTTCACCCAAATCATGACCACCCACACCATGATATACCAACCTAAGTGCCCAGCACTTCAAAATCTTCTACAACCCTACTCCAATAATAGAATCCTGAGATCTTCTGACAAATTCCTATTAAAAGTCACAAAATCAAATAACAGTTTTGGGGATTCACTCTACTCCAACCTTATCACCAGAGCTTGGAACACCATCCCTCAGTGTATCATAACTGCTACAAACTCCTCCAAGTTCCAACAGCTGACACCTGGTGTTGCACATGCACATCCCCTGGCTGATTTTGCCATCACTGCTGCAATTTCATTCTCACATCTATACTTCTCTCACTTCCTCAGTAAACATAACCATATACTTTTAATACCCCTATCCATCCATTTCTTTCCCCCCATCCTCAACTTATTTTCCCCAAATTTTCTTATAATCTTTCTCTTACCACCTCTCTAACCCCTCCTAAAACTCCTCCCATTTACCCCTCTAACTTCTTCCTTCATCCATTATCCATTATACCCATTGTATAAATGCCTATACACCAATATGTATATTAGCACTTTCCCTGTATATTGTATTCTGCATATTCTATAATGTGTGATTATATACTTTGTAAATTAATTTGTGCTTGTTAACTTGTATTTTGAGCTTTTTTCCCCAGGCCTCCACTGAAAATGGGCTACTTGTCCAGTTGGACCTCCCCAGTAAACAAATGTCAAATAAATAAGCACCAAAAGACTTGCCAACTCTGCAAGACTCATGCTAGAGCTTGTTCCCTAGTCCTGCACCATTTCAAAATGTTTAATATTCATGACATGTTCATCCTAAGAATCTGCATTTCAAGCTCAGAACACTTGATGGCATAAGAGAAAACCATTATATACATATTATGAAAACATATACACTTTAAATTTGATAAACATATGGTAAATATTTAATAGAAATTAAAAAAAAAAGTAATATAATGTTACATTTATAATCAACAAGAAACCTTAAGGAACTGTAACTGACATAATTGTCTCTGAACAAGCTGTACAACCCACCTCTTACAGTATTAACATTTTCTAACCTACCATGTTTTCTTCCCTCACCTCCATTTCTTTGAATTTCTAAGCATTAATCACAAATCAATTATCTGACAAACCCACTAACACACCTTTTAAAATGCTCAGCATCTATTTAAGCATAAATATCTTTTATATTGTAATAGTTACATCTACTTTAATTATATTCTAATCTGCAATAGTTACATCTACTTTCAAATGACTGTAATTTAATTAGAATATGTAGCTGTATATTGTTAATATATACGATTTTGTGTCTTTTCATGTATATTACTGAAGATCTGTTTAAAAATGTTTGTAATAAACTGGATCTTTTCTCCCAGGCCTCTGCTGAAAAGCATTTTTTTTACCAAAACCCAGTTGGACAAACCTAGTAAACAAAGGCAAAATAATAAAATACAACACAGTCAGTGAATTCTTCATATCTACTAACCCATGAGTTACTCCCATTAACATGGCTATCATTTAGATACAGGCAGCAACAAGTGATGCAGAAAAGGAAGTTGATCAGTTCTATAAACAAGTCTAAACTGTAACTGACAGGATGTGCAAACAAGATATTCTTATACCCAGAGTCAAACTGTAGCCAGAGCCAGATCAAGCACTAGGCTACCTAGGCAGTCACCTAGGACCCACTAGTGCTGCGACAAACTTACATTCTTCTTTAACAATGCACTATGCATGCATTATATTTCTTTAAGGATACACACAGACTGCATCCTTAGTAGCATCTGTATGTGTGTCTTTAATACGATGCATACACATTTAAACATTGGAGCGGAGAGCATGCACAATTTTTAAGATGAGCATGGATTGTTGTTGCCGTTCCATTTGATGTGCATTTTATTATGGAGGACTGCTGTTGCCGTTCCATTCGATGAGGGTTTTTTTTTTTATGGAGGATTGCTTTTTCTATTCCACTTGATGTGGATTTTATTATGGAGGATTGCTGTAGCTGTTCCATTCCAGATGAACGCACAAAATGGGTTGGTCATGAAATAAACATAAGAAGTGTAGGTGTGTGCGCATAATGCCCCAGTTAGGGTTGGTTAACTCATTCAGGGTCAAACCCTGTACCTTGAATACAGGACCCTAGAGCCTAAATCCTGTACACCAACTGCCAAACTGTTATCAGCACGTGAATTTCAAGGACTGTTGAGTTCTAGTGCATTTTCAAAAACTGTTGAGTTTCTGTGCATTTTCAAGGAATATGGAGTTTTAAGGGAAAAGAAGTTTACTGTTGCTCATGCAAAGTCTGTTTTCAATGTGTAACTTTTTTTTTTTGTTTAATGTAACATGGGCAGTTTATACTTCAAGGGCAAGTGAATTTGTACATGAAACACTGAAATGTAAAGTTGTTTGCCAGCAACAGCCTCATCATTACTTATAGATATCTTTAATGTGGAATTATTCAGATGAATTTTACTTCTTGCAGAGATAATATATATTGAGTGATATTGGTGGATTGTTATGACATATGTCTGAGTGGCCTTTTGTGGTTGAAATGTTCTGCAATGGGTAGTTTTCTCATTACTTGTTCATATACTTTGTTTCATTGCTTACTGGAAAAATGTTCACACCTACAAATTTAAAACACACTATAACAAGTGGTACTGTATTATACAAGGAATGTAATTTAATGCAATCTGGAAGGTGCATCAAAGAACACATGCATGTATAAATGGTCCAAAAAATGTGTGCAAGGAACCTATGGTTTGAAGGCCGCCCAAAGGTAAACAATCCGCTGCTGGCCAGATGCATTTTCTTTGTATGTAGGTTTCAATGAATGTGAGTTTCAAGAGCAGAGAAGCAAAATGTTTGTGCTAAGTCTGTTTTCATTGTGAGACTGTGCTGTTTCTTTTAGCAAATGGCTATCTGTGTTTGTGCTATACAATTTGAAATAAAAGTTTTAAATGTCTCTAATCATTGTAGAAGTAAAAAAGAAAACAGTTTGCACATTGACAGGTTTCAATAGTATTTATAGTAATGGGAGAAATAGCCAAATAATGGGACACTGGAATGACTGGGGCAGGGGGGGTGCTGTTTGGCGGCCCTGATCCATTACATGCCTATGGCCCCATTTGTTCATAGATTCATAGGTATGTACTAGGCTATCGGCCCAACGGCCTACGTAAGCCTAGTCTGCAAGGTTCCATGGCTTACGCTACCCAAGAAAGTTATTTTCCTGTGCCACTGTCGAGCAGAGACACAGAAGTGATCCCCGGGGTGTATTTCCTATTTCCCATCCACTCATCAAGATTTTTCTTGAAGAGTGCTAATAAAGAACTTTGCTTGACATAGATGGGTAGCTTGTTCCACAGTATAGGAAGTCTCTGGGACAGGAATCTATCCCTCCAGTGTGTCCTGTTTATTGTGGTGACAATGTTTTGGTCCCTAGAGCGTGTAGCTCGGAGGGATTGGGATTTCTTTAGGTGTAGCATGTCCAACAGCTCTGGGTTTGACATAGCTTTATATGTTAGGCAGAGATCACCTCTGAGAAGGCGATATGCTACGGAGTAAAGCTGGAGTTTTTTCAGGCGGTCAGTGTAGGGCATTTGTTTGAGGCCAGTAATCCTCTTTGTGAGGTACTTCTGTGGCCTTTCCAGCTGCTGCAGATGTCTTGTGAGGTACATCATTCCAAAAAGGGGCATTGTACTCTATAATGGGTCTAATGAGTGATGAGTAGAGGGGAACAATGACCTCTTTTTTCCTGGATGAGAACCCTTTTATGATGAGGTGTGCCATGATCTGGCTCTGACTGTAACACAAACATGGTGTAACAAAAAAGTTTGTCAAATGGTTAAGAAATAAGGGCTCAGTAATAGAAAATGAAAAGGGAGAACATTTAATGGTATTTTGCAATACAAACGTGTTCATTTCAAAGAACTTATTTTAGCAACACAAGTGGCAACTGTATACATGGATTCTGTACAATGGGCCACAGAGAAAACAAATTGGTTATATTTGCTGAAGTAAATGATGAAAAAGCTGAACAGTATCAAAAAAAGTAAAACTTAGGTCTGGCTTATGTTGTAGATTATTAGCTACTAGTAAGAAAAAACAACTGTGGCTGCAAAAAAGTAAATTATGATTCAGCAAATATATCACTGAAGTACAAGGCTGTGAAATCGATTTTTCTTCATTGGAAACATACAGAGTACTCACAGAGATATGGGAAGAAATCAAGAAAGTTGTAACTGAAAAAAAGCAAAAAGTCTCAGCAAGAAAAGTGAAAGAAAAACAGAAACAGTTAAAATGGATTACTGAAGAGACCTTAAATACTGTTCAAAAATTTATAGAAGCTAAAGCTAGAGGAGAGAGTGGCAGTCCTAAAACTTAGTTGAAATGGTTAACATGCTGTAGGATAAGACAATGGTACATTCCATGACAGAGGATCACAAAACACTAGAACAAACTAAAGAAAGAACAGGATTAGCTTTCTTAAAACTAAGAGTTGCAGAGAAAATTCTGACCTTAAATCTGAATGTTAAACGATACTCAAGGATCCATGTTAATGCAATGGTCACAAGACAAAAGGAAATAATATGCAGTAGCTATACTGTAAAAAATCAAACAAACCAATAGCTATTTATGTGTACTGCATCAATTAGCTATTTCCTTATTAAAATAGGTCTGAGCTTCGTTTCTTCACATTTTATTACACAGTTTGGATTTAAGATTTTTTTTTTGTCATTGGTTGTCATTCTGACTTTTTTTTTGATTGTTTTTGCTTTTCATGTTAAGGTTCCAATCTTCAACTGCCTTGTTTCCCTGTATTGAAACATTTTGAACAAACTGTCATTAAACACATCTTTTTCCGAATCTACTAATATTTAGGAGGTGTGAATATTAGTAACAGTAAAGATGATCACTGTCAAAATGGAAGAATGAGAAATTGCTGTATAGTACTATGGTTGATAAAGGGGAGGAGCGCTTCTCTTTTTGTACAAAGGAGAAGGACAATCGAACCTGAATAATGACATTTTTTTATAGTAACTTAAAAGTGTCTTGCTGATATTTCTATTTAAAAAGTTAAGTTTTTTTAAGTTATTGTGTTAATTTAAACAATTAATTAGGAACTGTTTAAAGACTTGACAGCTGATGCTCCTTCACCATAACATCTTATTTACTTCACAAGGCACATAAAATTCTTTAACACCCCCTGAAGAGAGTATAGTTGTGTAAAATCTTAAAATTGTATATGTCCTTCTCTTCAATGTTGCAATATTCCTTACAATAGGGGGTTCACCTGCAAAGGGAAGCACGATGTCTGGCCAGTACACCAAAGCTTTTTGATTGCTAAATGTACACCATACATCACATGTATGCTCCTCACGCATAGCATAGGGAATTAAGGTGATGTCTGGATGTACCATCCTCAGAACTGAAAACCCCAGTAGGAATGCCAGTCTAAGGACTGGACAGGTACCAGGCACATCCAGAAGGGAAAAGAACCAGGGGGAGGAGTCAGGCAGTGAATACTGCAACAGTGAAGAGAAGAACATCTACAGTTATGGTAAGATTTTACACAACTGCACTGTGTCCTTCTATTTCACTGTTGCAGTATTCCTTACAATAAGAAGACTGCAAAAGCTCACAAAGAAGAGACGGAGGAGGAAGGTCCCAGGAAGGAGGGACAGACTTCCTGGGAGGTCTAATAGGAAGGATGCCTTTAAGTAGTTGTTTACTCTCAAATCTAGAGGCTAAAAGGGGTGCTAGAGGTAGACAAGCAGAAAAAGCTGACAAGTGTGCTTTAACAGAAGAATAAACCAACCCAGCATTGAGCAATTCATCCAGATCAGAGAGAACTAAAGGAACATCCACAGAAAGGGGATCCAGGTTATGGGAAAACTCTTCCATTTGGATAAATAAGATTTACTAATAGTGGGTTTCCCAGCCTCCTGCAGGACCCTACACCTGTCTTCAGAAAATAGGTGTCTATATGGAATCAAACTCCTATCACTCACAGTGTCAGCTGAAGAGCGGACAGGTGGAGATGAATGAGAGATCCCTTGTCTTGTGTGAGTAGGTCCACCCAGTGAGGTAACTTGTGATGATTGCCCTTGGCTAAATGCAGAAGAGGGGACCACTACTGTCTGGGCCAAAAGGGAGTCAACAGCAAGATTTTGGGAGCATCCTGTTTTATCTTGAACAGGACTTTTGGAATGAGAGGAAGGAGAGGGAAAGCTTAAAGAAACATCCCCTTCAAGGAAAAGGAGAGTGCATGCACCTTCCAGACCAGAGGATAGGGTGCTCTGGCAACAGAGAGTAAGTTTTCTGTTCAGAGGGGAGGCAAATAAATTAACTTGAGGACTACTCCACTAGTGGACAATGCCCAGAATCACATCCCTGTGAAGCATTCACTCATGGGATTGTGATATGGACTTGCTCAGAGAGTCTGCTGCACTATTCCGACCTGAGGGAAGGTAAACTGGCTGAAATGTCCTTGATACTTGATAGTTAGGTCCCACACTTGAGATGCTAACCTTCACAAAAGTTGAGATCTTGTCCCCCCTTGCTTGTTAATATACCACATAACTGTCGTATTGTCTGTCAATACCTTGAGGGGCCCTGGAATGAAGAGAGGATGAAATGCTTGAATAGTCAGTAGAAGAGTTCTCATCTCTTTGACGGTGATGTGGTCTCTCCTTTGTTGAAGCGACCAGAGGCCCTGCACTTTTAAAGAGCCAAAGGAAGCCCCCCATCCCACATCTGAAGCATCTGTGAATAGCTCCGGAGATGGAAGAGGAGTGGAGGCTGGACAGGGAGCTCTGGAGTGAGGGACAACTGCTGAATCCACCAATGATTTTCCAGCTTGAGACTTGGAAGAAGAGGGACTATGAAATCTAGAGGATGAGAGTGCTGAAGCCAAACTGACTTTAGAAATGATTGAAGCTTTCTCATAGGGAGTTTGGCTAGAGAGAGCATAAGAATGGTGGAGGCCATGAAACCCTGAGCTCTTAGAAATTCCCTGGCTGTAACTAAGGCCAGAGGAAGAGTTTCAAAGAAGGCAGTAAGAGTTAAGACCTTGGGAGGAGTCAAGCGTGCTATCTTTAGAACAATCTGGATCCTGCATCACAGAAATACATGATCCTGTGAAGGAATCAGGAAAGACTTTGAAAAATTATAGTGAACCCCAGGCATTGCAGGAGGGAAGGGGCAAAATGAAGATGCTGCAGTAGAATCTCTGGAGAGGTTGACTAATAAAGTAAGTTGTCTAAGTAGGAAAAGACCTGTAACTCCTTTAGCCTACAAAAAGCAATCACAGGAGCAAGGAATTTGGTGAATATCCTTGGGGCAGTAGAAATGCCAAAGGGCAAAGAAGAGAATTGAAAATGCCAGAAAGCCACAAAGAAATATAAAACCTTTCTGAAAAGGGGAATGAACAGGGATATCAAGATAAGCATCCGTGAGGTCCAGAGAAAGTAGAAAAGCCTGAGGAAGCAGCAGAGGAAACAAACTGTGAAGGGACAACATCCTAAAGGAAGTGACCTTCAGAAAGGTGTTTAGATGAGAGAGATCCAAAATGGATCTTCAAGTGCCCTCTTTCCTACGGACTAAGAACATTCTGGAATAAAACCCCTTCTTGAACAGTTCCCTAAGTCAAGAGACTCTGAAGCACCTCTGGAAAAAAAGGCTAATTGTTACTGAGGGAGCTGAGAAATGCCCATGAAAAGCGGGGAAATACTTCCATACCATGAAATATCCTTGGCAAATGATGGAAAGAACCTAGGAATCTTGAGTAATGTTTAACCAAACAGGGAGAGACAGGGAAAGAAGAAGAGAAAGAGGAATGTGGGTGTGAAGTACAGTATAGTCAGACACCACCTGGTTTATCAGGAAAAGGAGATTTCTGAGTTACAGGGGTCTGGGTAGCCTTAGCAGAGGAAGCCCTTCTGCCACCTTCTTACCTTTGGGGAGAAGACAAGACTGTCTACAAACAAAGGCTGGCTTATTAAGGTAATTCCTTTGAAATTTAGATACAGGAGAAACAAACAAAGATATGCTTTAAATCTTGTAAAGCCTTACCCTTTTCCTATAGGAACTTGAACAAAACAGCAGCAGCAAACAAATGTTTGTTATTCGGAGGAGCATCCATCAACTTAGCCTTAACATCTTCAGGCAAAGGCTGAAACTGAATCCAGGAATATCTCCTCAGCAAAGAGCCAAAAGGAGCAACCATAGAGGAGGCATCTGCTGCATCATAACTGCTTTTAATGGAGTGGTGAGACATCTGAGAAGTCCCTAACAAGGAGAGAGCAGATATATTCCCCTCAGAGTCAGAAAGGTCAGAAATAACCTGAAAAGCCTGAGATAGATGAACCAAAATAGATCTCTTCATAGAGGTCTGATAATTGACAGCCCTAAAAGCAAGGGAAGCTGAAGTGTAAACCTTCTTAATAGTGTCTTTCCATGGTTCCACTGTCCTTACCAGAAGGAAGCAACTTGAAGAAGGCAGTAACTTAGATGGCTTTTCAGATTCCACAGACACCACAGAGGGGTCAGCTGCTGGGCACCTATAAAGGAACTTGCAATCATCAGGCACCTTATAAAACCTATCAGGTTTTTGGCGGTAAGGTGCTGAGAATTAGGAGCCTGAGATGCAGTAGAAAAAGCATCCAACAAGGCAGCCAGGATAGGAGGAAGAGCAGAAGGTCTAGCAGAGTCCATTTGCAATAACTTATACACCTCTTCTGAACCTCAGACACTTGAGCACAATCTTATTTGAAAAGTTCCATCATTCTGGAAATTGTGCTCCCAAAGGAAATCTCCTCAAAAGGAGAATCAGGACTAGTGGACTCCTCATCCTCAGAACCATAGTCTAAGGTAGAAGGAATCTGGGAAGAATAGGTAACCCCACCATAACTGAGGACTTCCTCCTCTTGTCATTCCTAACATTTCTTCAGGAAACCATAATTTCTTCTGGAAACCATAATAATGGAGGACTTTAATATGGAGTGGCTAACTTGCACCTCAAATAACCCACAAACTTCATTAACTTGTATGGATTCTCTCAGTTAATACAATCCCCAACTCGAATCAACAAAAATACAAATAGAAAGTCAATACTAGACTGGATTTTAACCAATAAACTCTTACTTGCCTACCAGTAAGGTTGCCTCCCAGATAACATCAGTGACCATCTACCAACTTACCTATTCAGACACCATCTACATTCCTTCAAAAATACTACGTATACACAAACACATAAAAAAAAAAGTTTTCATCTCATTTATAACCACCCTGCAGCATTGTGAGTGGACCCCATTAACACTACTAGATGTTACCGCATTGTACTTTAATAACGCCTTCCTAGACATATTGAACACCCAAGCACCTCCAAGAATAATTAGAGAGTGAAGACAAACTATGCTCCCTGGCTAACAAAAGAAACCAAGTTGCACATCCTAACCACTGTTAATCCCTCACAGTTCAAAATACTTCTCAAATCTCACCTAAATAACTTTTGCATTGTTCTAGCTTATCACTAGGCTGATTATCAGAGTCTATATTAGATAAAAGTTTATCTTACCAAACGCTAACATGAGCGAAAATCCTGGAACCTGAAACTGGAATTGTGAGATCGCAGTACAGTAAAGATGGGTATATTTGCCCTGTCCTCACTGTAGTGCAATCACGGAGTTGGAATATATATTTAGCGGGGGGTGTGGGGGGCACAGCCCCCCACAATTTCAGTTTATAGTTCCAGGATTTTCGATAATGTCAGTGTTCGGTAAAATAAACTTTTGTTTATCTAATATAGACCCGATTATCACCCCTCTTGGACTGTATACTTCGCACCTACACATTCTTTAGCTCTTCCATAGATTTTTCTCTCTACCTGATGTAATCCTAACTCATTTCACTATTACTTCCTTCATAGCTCTAGCCTACATTTTTTCTCATGACATTCTACCTACTTCACTAACAACTGTCCTTTTCCTCCTCCTTGGATCCATGCTATAGATGATCAACTATCATAATTTCGTAGCATACCCAAGACAGCGTTCATTGTCACACAGTAGACTAGTATATCCATTGTATTCAAATCCTTTGTCCTGATTATGTACTTTTAAGTATTTTTAAGTATTTTATGTATAATGTGTGTTCATTTGTACTTTCAAATTCAATAAATTCAGTTGCTGTACTTTATTCTTGCATGCTATGTTATGGTTTTGTCAGTATCTATCAGAACTTTTCTCCCTGGGCATCCTCTGAAAATGGCTATTTCCCAGTCGGGCTAACATGGCAAACAAATGTCACATCAGAGGCATCTTGTTCCCTGGGCCTCTTAAGAGGAGTAGCAGATGGGGGGAGGGGACTGGAACAGAAACTCCTTGAGGAGGATTCAAAGCCATAAGGGCACTAAACAAACCTTGAATAAATTTCTTCTATTCACTCGGACGGTCCCTAGCAGAAGGAAAAACATGTTTAGTTTTTTTTTGTTTCTTTTTTAAAGGTAAATCAGCTATGTAAAACTTAGTTGTGCAAAACTTAGAAGGTTCAGACCCTGTACAACACTCTAATTGTAGTCAGTACCTCCTTCCTAACCAAAATCTGAGGAACAAAAGTGGCATCCCACAAGGCTCAGTCCTGGGACCTCTCTTGTTCGGTATATATTTCTCTGAGGTACAGGCTAACACGGGTGTACTATGGCTGACCAAGTTCGCAGATGACTGCAAACTGGGTGCCGTAATCGATTCTCCGGCTGACACAAGCATCCTCCAAAAGGGTCTCACAGAGATGGATAACTGGTGCCAGAGCCATTGCCTAAAGCTAAATGCCAAAAAGTGCATAGTCATCCCCTTTGGGAAAAACAAAGTGCCCACAAATTACCACATAGGTGGTAATCCATTAAGTACGGAAGAAGTGATTAGGGACTTGGGGACCCAAGTAGATAGCAATCTCTCCTTTGACAATCACGTTGCCAAAGTGGTTAGAAAGACCTTCTATATAGCCCACCTTATCACGAAAGGGTTCACATCTAGATCAAGAGAGGTCATTGTGCCCCTCTACTCATCACTTATCAGGCCCATAATTGAGTACAATGCCCCATTTGGGATGTACCTTACCCAACACCTGCAGCAACTGGAAAGACCCCAAAAGTATCTCACCAAGAGGATCAAGGGGCTCAAACAGATGCCCTATGCAGTTCAGCTAAAGAAACTCCAGCTCTACTCAGTTGCGTACCGCCTACTCAGAGGCGATCTGTGTCTGACGTATAAAGCCATGTCCAACCCGGAATTAATGGACATGCTTCACCTCAGGAAATCCAAATCCCTTAGAGCTACACGCTCCAGGGACTTGAACCTCAGCACAGAAATAAATAGGACATGCTGGAGGGACAGATTCATATCCCAGAGGCTCCCCTCACTCTGGAACAAAATACCAATCCATGTTAGGCAGAGCCCCTCACTGATCCTTTTCAAAAGAAATCTTGACGAATGGATGGGAGATCGTAAGTTTACCCCTGGGATCTCTTCTGTGTCCCTGCTTGACAGAGGTACAGTAAACTAACCTTAAAAGGGCTACCTTCTGTGACCTACTATACAGAAGTACAGTCAACTAATCTAAAAGGGTGGCGAAAACCAAACACACTCTGGCTAGGCTTATAAATGCCCTAGGGCAGATAGCCTAGTATCAGCCTATGAGCCTATAAGACCCTTCTGTAATAATCAGGTACAGTTCCCCCTGAACATCTGAAGCAGACATTTGCAAGGCATCCAGGGACGTGTGCAAAGCTAATTCCATGCTGACCTCCAAAGTGGTCTCAGCACAGGAATCCAAACCAGGAGCTGGACAATCTTCCAGGCTTTCACTATCTTTGACAGAAACATCCAGCGGAGGCGGCACAGCTGAAGAATAAGACCTAGCTTTTTCAGCCTTCTTACTCACAGAAGGTTGACCCTTGGAATGGGAAGTCCCTTCCATAGCTTCTTTTGCCAAAAGCCTAAGACACTGATTTTCTAAATAAATGGCAAACAGGAAACCCGACTATGTGGGGTCTTTGGAATGAAAGCTTGGTAAACAGAATAGGATGTATGGTCGTGGGAAGTAGCTAGACAAAATAAACACTGCTCATGATGGTCTTTATAGGAAATCTGTCTGGCATTTACCCTTTCTAGATGACATGAACTCCACAAGCAACAAAAACAAAGGAAAAAAAGTAAGAACACAACTCCATTAGGGTACTTATTTGAAAACAGCTTGGTGAACCAGCAAACAAGGTGAGTGTTCAGACTGATGATCAAAGATGGCATTCAGACTGGCAGCAAAGACGTTCTGTGGATGGTACGTCCAGGCATTACCTTTATGTCCTGTGCTATATGATGCACTATGTATCCTTAACAACCTAAAGGTTTTGGTATCTTGGCTGGATGTCAGGTTTCCCTTGGCAAGGGATCCCCCTATTTTAAGGAATACTGCAACAGTGAAATGGAAGGGCATTTATTGTTTCAGTGACAAGTTCCATTACAGAACCCATGTCAGTTTACTTAGAGAAATTAAATCTCGGTTTCTCATGTTAGGGCTTGTATTAAAGATACTACTGGCTTTTTGAAACCTACTTCTAAAATTAAGTTGCATGAAACTGGTACCTCTGTACTCCTGATGTGGGTTTTTTGTTGTTGCATACAAATATACAAAGGGGGATTGAAGGCACTAAGTTATTGTCTAGAATTTGCAGATTTAAATTTATTTCACTGTAATGAGTGCTTACTGCAGTTAATAGAGATGGCAATATCTATTTTTTAAAGAAGTGTTATTTGCAGATTAAGGGTACAACAATGGGGTTGGCTTTTGCCCACTATATGCTATGTACTTTATGATATATTTGGGGATTTTGTACAAGTCTTTTGGCTTTTCCCGGTTTGGGGTAGCCACAGCGGAACTCTGGAACATTAATGACTGGCAGCAGATTTTTACAATGCCGAGTTGCCAGCCCGACATCCAACCTTCAAGGAAGGCACAGACATTCACGCATGCACCTACTTGCATGTCTTTAGATATCACTCTACCATGGGGAGGACATGCAGACTCCACACAGAAGGCGCTCCAGCCGAGAATCGAACGAGGGAACCTCTTGTTGTGAGGCGACAACGCTAACTGCTGCACCACCGCGGCCTCATTTTGTACATTTATGATAACACTCAAGTCAGTACCAGCCAGACATGTGCAGAGGTAGCTAGTTGATCTGTAAGGGAAACCATCAAGAGTTATTGATATTTGTGGATTATCAAGTTGTCAAAACCATGCAGACAACATCCACCTCACATAGCATACAACAAACACACAGACTAATGTATGCTGAGGTATTTACAAGCAATCTTCCTAAACAATAAAGATCACCTGTGCTGCCCATTGGCAAAAAGGGAGGACACGGTTAAGAGACAATTACTGCTTTGCCAGGGATGGTTTGCACCTGTCCTCTCTACTCTTTCAAAAACTGGCTAAAACTTTTTCCACCCTCATAGTGCCTTTTTAGGCAATGCTAAATTAACAAATCTACAGACATAGCAAAATCAAACTGAATCTCAAGGTGCTACAGCTTAGTGGCAGGAGCCTAAATAAAAAAAAAGCTATGGTCCCTCCAAGCCCTCCTCACAATTGCGAATATAGACATCTGTGCAGCAGACAGCACCCCATCTGTGCAAGTTTTCAGTGCCTTCCACACTTTTAGACCACACCCTGCACAGACAAGGGCTAAAGGTGAAGGTGTCTCAATATACATCACTAACAAACATACCTGTAGAGCGGTCAAACAGAATGATGTGCTGGAGTTTCTCCACAAGACATAAGATCACCATAGACAAAATCCTGTACCATACCATAAGCCAACTATAGGTCACACTCTATGTCCCAAGAAGCTCACAATGCCTACTTGGTCCTACTGGAGACTCTTACCATCCAATCTAGCACACTACTTATGGGAGACTTTAAGCACCCTTCTACAGACTGGGAAAAGTACATGGCCTCAAATCTGCAGGGACAGAAATTTCTGGACTTTGAAATAACACCCTTGACGAAAATGTGAATATGCCTATTAGAGGCACAAATAAAGTGGTTCTTGTACTCAAAAGTATGTGAATGCTGTACCCCCCCATGTCTCATCCCCCCTGGTAAGGCTGGCCACAAAGTTGTCTCCTTTGAAATCAAAATCAGACCCATAACCCCAGTAAAACCAGTAACACTCAGAAGCTATTCCAAGGCAAACTATCTTTTATTAAGTGATGGTGTGTCAAAAATCAGTGTACCTCCAAAATCCGAGAACATAGCAATGTATGCTGAACTGCTCTCAAAAACTCTGTACAACCATGTCAGTTGCTGCATAAAGGCAGCTGTACCTACCAGATGTAAGCATAGAATTAGCCACAGAAACAAACCGCCTGATGACATCCAAAATTAAACAGGATATCCAACAAAAGGAAAAAAAATTATGGCAAAAATCAGTTCCCATAAAGATAAAAACCCTTTCACCAAAGTGAATAAGACCACTATAGGTTCTTCTTCAACTACGTCAGAAACCTTAAGGGCAGCACACAGCAATGTGCTGAATTGGTAGTTAATGGTGCAACATTCATCCACACTGATAATATAGTAAACCTGTTAGCAGAAAAATTCACTTCCAACTTTTCCTCTCTCTTACCCCCAACCATCCATCAACAAATACATTCAAACATAACTCCTCCAACTATACCTAGTTAGGGGGGGGGACACAGCCCCCCACTTAGTTTGGGTATATATTGTCTTCTGGAAAAAGTTAGTCATTGGTGTTGTAAGTATGCATGCCTATGGTTTAAAATGTATTGTTTTGAAGCTTTCAGTGAAATATAATATAAAATCAAAATAAGTGAGGTGGGGGCTATGCTCCCCACACCCCCCAATGAAGGGGGCTGTGCCCCCCCAACTATGTATACTAACTCCAGGATCATACTACAGTGGGAAAAAGGGCATATACCTTTTATTGCCTTAGAGTACTCTACACAGTGCCAGTACTTCAGTGAAATGAGATTAGGTGAAATGAGTTTTCAGTAATTTGAGCTTTCAGCGATTTGGTCAGGGTGAATTCAAATTCAGTGAAACTGAGCTTTCAATGAAACAAAGAAGACCGATATAAACACACATACGTATAAACATTTATGTACATATTATGTACACACACAAGTGTTTGTCTTTTTGTCTTTTCCCGGTTAGGGGTTGCCACAGCAGAGCTCCAGTCCGCTAATGATTGACAGTAGATTTTTTTATGGTGCTGAGTTGCCAGCCCGACGCCCAACCTTCAACAAAGGCATGGCCATTCATGCATGTCTTTCGGAGGCCACTCGACTGTGGGGAGGACATGCAGACTTCACACAGAAGGCACTCCAGCCGTGAATCGAACAGGAGAACCTCCTGCTGTGAGGCAACAACGCTACCACTGTTCCACCGCGGCTTCACTTATGTATGTGTATATCTATATATACACACATTTATACAGATATATATATATATATATAAAAACACACCCACACACAAATATTAAATAAAGGAAATGCAGTAACATCCCCCTTAACCATGATCAATTATAATTAAAGATTGCAGCTATATAAAATATACCTATTTTGCAGTAACAAACTTGGACCTATTAGGATGTTAGCTGGCATAATAGCTAAAGTGTTTACCTCACAGACAAGTTGCAGGGTTTTATTCTCACCCTGCAGAATAACTGGCTAGGCTTAAAATGGTCCACAAAGGCAGCTTGCCTAGTTGTTGTTGTTGTGTCTTTTGGCTTTTCCCGGTTAGGGGTCGCTACAGTGGAACTCCGGTCCGCTAATGATTGGCAGTAGATTTTTACGTGCCGAGTTGCCGGCCCTGATGCACAACCTTCTCCACACAGAAGATGCTCTAGCTGAGAATCGAACAGAACAACATCTTAACTGTGAGGCAACAATGCTACCGCAGCACCACCACCGCAGTATACTTATCTATAAATCATGTCATTTTATAGAGAATCTGCAGTGTCTAATGCCATCTGCTGTTAAAAGAATGAAAATAAGAATCATTTTGCACTTCTGCTGATTATTTTTTACTGTATTTCATAAGAATCCTGTATTGTTTGTTACATTTTTCACACGTACGTTTTAATGCTGAACTCTTTCTACCTCTAATATAGTACTTAATTACACAGCATTTTCTAGGACTGTAGTTATCTAAATTGTATGGTTTCCCTGCAATTGAGCTCTAAAACCAGCATGTTTACATTAAGAGGTTTTCTGACTGCACTCTTGTGGCAGAAGTGTGCTGTAGCAAACCTATCCAAGTTGGGGGCTACTGGCTGAAATCTTATTGTGTGTTTTCCTGATTGGTCTGTAGGCCTTGCTATTGTAAAACTTGTTTTCTCTGATTCCATACAAGCCCAGTGTTTGCACTAAACTGCAATCCGCACAGAGGTCATTAGCAGTGTCCTGTATAGATACAAATGCTTTCAATTTAAATTATTTTTGCAACTTTCCCCAGTCTACCTTCTGCTCTAGTAGTATATCAATTGTACGCAGAGTAGCATCGCTTTGTTGGAAAGCTGCAGTTCACATTAAGAATAGTACCCATTCTTAATCTGTATGATATTATCCCAGTCCAGTTAAATCTACCCACTCTTCTCCCTGGTTAAACCCATAGTAAAAAATCTGAAACCATGGATAGGCACTATCCTGCTATCTCTGTGATCACCCTGGGGGACATGGGCATCCTGAGGCAATGTAGCAATTGTCTCATATATACTGATAACCACTTAATCCCAAAACAAACAAACAGTATGAGAGAGATGTAGTTACACTATGAAAATTGAAGTATGACTCTCGCATACTAACAAATCAAATGACAAGCAGGTTGTCAATACACAAGCATAATTTCCCTCTCTAAATAAGGTCTTGACACATAAACTCACATGTGTGGAGGTACTTACAAGTAAGTAATTTACCAGAACCTCAGAGGTCTGCCATATGCTGCCCTCACAAATAAACTTGCAAACAAAACCAAGTCAACACCAATCACTAAACATAAAAATTCACATCAAAGTGTCTTCACAAGCAAGCCTCTAAGGCAAAACACAACATATCCAAACAGCTTGGTCATAGACACCATTGTGAGACACACGGACACCCCTCTCATAAGGATGGCTAATGAGAAGGTTGCAGTCAGTTGCCTGTCAGGTGCCAGGATTCAACCAGATCACACAGACACCCAGGTGACTCCACCACAAGTACCAGAATGACTCAGTCATAGTCCATGTGGGTATGAATCACCTGAGACATGCCTCCTTGGACTATATGAAGAGAGATACATGATGGACCTCTCTGAATACGTGTCTCAGGCTGGTAGGAACCTCTCATTGAGCAGCATTCTACCCCCACCAAGAATGATACCACAATACAAACAGAAAATGATTGATTTCAATAATTGGCTTAACTACTGGTGTCACTCCAAGGGGATCCAGTATTTGTCAGCCTGGGATGACAGGATTCACAGATGGTACTGCTTTGCCAGTGATGGTCTGCACCTGTACACTAAGCTTTCAAATACTGGTCAAGATATTGGCCACTCCCATAGTGCCTTTTTTAGATGATGCCAACTGAACAGACCTCTCAATGTAACAAATTCATCTAATGCCAAGCTGAAGGTACTACTGCTCAATGCTAGGAGCCTTAACATGAAACTGCACTCCCTGAAGCTTTCCTTGTCTTGGAGAATGCGGACAACTGTGCAGTTACAAACCTGTGCTTCAAGACTGCAGAAAGCACCCCAGCAGTGCAAGGCTACAATGCCTATCACACATTCAGACCACCCTCTGAAAAGAAAAAAAAAAATGAAGAGAGAATGTGTTTCCATTTACATAAAAAAAAAATCACACCACAAGAGTGGTCAAGCAGTGTGACTCACTTGAGCTACTCCATGTCCAACTGACCATAGGCAAAATCCTGCACCATATAATTGTTAGCTACAGGTCCCCAGCCATGAGCCATGAACCATGAAGACCACTCCGCATGCCTGAAGTTACTAGAATCACTTAGCATTCAGCCCAACACACTACTCATGTTTAATTTTAACTACCCCTCCATAAACTGGGAAACATACACAAATTGCATGCAGGCTCACAGATTCCTGAACTTTGTCAATGCAAATGCTCTGGAATAGCTTGTTTGCACTTTCACTAGGGTCTCAAATATCCTTGAAACAGTACTCACAATCATGGGGAGCATTGTATCCCCTTGGTGTAATGCCCTCATTGGTAAGACCGGATCATAAATCGGTCTCCTTTGAAATAAATGCAACAGTAGAACTCCCATCAAACCCTAAAACCTTAAAGAATTTTTCCAAGGCAAATTACATTCTATTAAGTGATAGCATAGGTATACAGAAGTATACATGAATGCCCTGTACAACCACTTAAGCAACCGCAGAAATGCAGTACCTGAATGAAATAAACCCAGGTCTAGCCACAAAAACAAGTCACCCTGATGGACTCTGGTATAAACAGATTATGCAACAGCAGGAAGAAATTCCTGTTTGGAATCAAATAGAAGAGAGTACAACAGAGAAAAAGAAATCCTTCATTAGTCTCAAAAGGCAACTAATCAAGTCCTCAAAACATAAATACAAGAATAAAATGGCTTCCCAAGCAAAGGATAACCACAAAACATTTTTATTTATATCCAAAATCATAAGGGAATCACTCAGCAATGTGCTGGGTTGATTGTAGATGACACTTACCTACACTCAGCCAGAAGAAACAGCAAACCTTCTGGCTGAAAATTCAGCTCAAATTTCACCCCCCCCCCCATCTCCTCTGGTCACTCCACATGAAATACCTACTATTTCTTTGCCTGCAATCACAAACGAACAGGTCATTACTACACTCTTTAAAATTAGAAACATGGTATCAATGGACCCAGATGGAATCTGAGGGTGCCTATTAAATAGCTTGAAACATAACTTAGTGGGCCCATTCTGATCTTTATTTAACCACAGTTTCCAAACAGGCTTTGCCCCAGTACAGTGGAGGACAACGACAGTCATCCCTCTGCACAAGGGGGGGAATCATCAATGGACCCAGGAAACTATCGCTATAGAAATTATAATCTTGGACCTAATTAACAATGACATAGGAAATTTTCAGGCAGGTCCTGCCTATTCAGTCTCGTGGACTTCTTTGAGTAGGTCATCAAGGCCACGGATCAGGGCAATACAGTGCATACCACCTGTCTTGACCTGGCCAACGCATTTGCCACAATACCACACTTGGCTATTATAGAAAAACTCACCAGATTGGGTATAAACCTCTATGTCACCAGAGGGATAGTCAAATGTCTCATGGATAGGGCACGTTATTAAAGTGGGGGAGTCCACATCCAGCAAAAGGCCAGTCACAAATTGAGTACCATAGGGTTCAGTGTAGGGGCCCCCTCCTGTTTGGGATATACCTCTGAGATGTCAAAGCAAATGATGATGGCCCTTGGCTGACTAAGTCTGGACGAGTTGGGGGCAATCAGTGTCTCCTGAAATGATGTTGATATCCCATAGAAAGGTTTGACACAGACTAATGATTGGTGTCAGAGCCATGGCTTCAAACCAAATGTGAAGAAATGCATAATACCATGTTTTTGGGAAAGCAAAACCCCCTTCAAAGTAAAACACTGATAGCACCCTCCTAAGAGTGGACCCAGTGGTGAGAGATCTGGGTACTCAGACAGATAGTAATCTGAACTTTGACCACCATGTGTCCACGGTGGTGAGGGAATCCAAATTAAGCTGAAACCAGTATGCTGTTATGGCAGAATAAAGTTATGTTTCCTTAGTAAGGAATTGTGCTATTTATTAACCATCTAGTCACCATAGTGTGAGGAGTGCTGGCTGCTGTGTTGGTGTACATTAATTGGTCTTTTTGCCATGCACCTGGCCTTACTTACATGAATTGTTGGAGGTTTATCTTTTCATCACAGCTATTACTATTGTAATTGAAGGATCATCTCTGAATGTAACTGCTTTCTCCATAAGCAACATCAGTAGGTCAATCAATGGATTATTCACACTATGAAAAGTATTTTCCACCTTCAATAACATCACATAAAGTGTGGACTTTGTGTACTAGGCCACACTTTATGACATCTTGTATATCCTGCTTTTATTTCCAGCATCCACAAAAAATATGCTATTTTCTACTTCCTGATGCCCACATCCCAAAGATCCATTACTTGATCTTAAAAACATGTGTGCGCCAATCTAAACAAGGTATAAGATTACTTGAAAAGGCACTGCCATCCAAAAAATTTGTAATGCCTTGATTTATTAGCGTATCTTAAAAACAGTAACACACTTGCTCAAAGATGTAATGAAACACAGCAGATCCCTTTACCACATTATTCTGAATGTGTTTCTCTCCACCCTTCCTGGGTCCAACAATGTTTTACTAATTAACTCTTTGCCAAATGAATATTTGGCTTTACCTTCCATAACCTACATAACTAGCCCTGGCTTATTTTTGCTTCTATTCAACCCAAAAGCTATTTTCAGGTTCTCTTACCACTCAAACGAATCCCAACAAATGAGCCTACTAAAAAGTGTTACCACAAATTGTGATCACTCAGATAAACCAAAAGTTATTCTGACACTTCCCAAGAAATTTATTAAGGGAGAACTTGTGAATTCTTTTGCATCCCCCTCACAATTGCAGTACTACTTAGTTATATATTGTTCTTGTATATATTTTCATGTGTGTGTATGTATGTATTTTATTATTTATACATTTATTTATTTAGAGTTACCTCAGAGACTCCAGTGAAACTGGGACTTCCCAACTAGACATTCTCCATTAACGAATATAAATAAATAGCTCTCGAGATCACTGTGTTGAAGAAAGAGGAATTCTCTGAGATACCACAGTTGTGATCTGAGAATACAAATCTCACCACTCACAGCTTTATCATGTCTTGAGTTTTGATTACTAATGCTTTGGTTTTCTGTTTGGCACCCTAAATATGTGTATGTATGTATGAGTGTCTGTATACTATCATGTCTATATTCAGAGATGTATCTAGGCTGGAACAAAGGAGACAGCTGCCCCAGGTGCAAAGCGTTTGTCATTACCTGATTTCACCCCAATCAGAATTCAGTGCTTTACTAGCATTACTTTCTGAATGCTGGATTTGTACTGGCAGTCAGAAAGTACAGCTGTGTGAACAAACTTACCGTAACAGTATATGTTGATCACTGCTGCAATATCCTTAGCTATATGGGATATATCCTGCCAAGGATATAACAGCAGGCCAGCATCCAAAGCTTCAGAGCACCTTACATGCACCCAAATTGTTAGCTCGAGCCAAGCTAACTAAAAAGACAGTTTGGGTGCCAAGCCCTTCAGAGCTTTCATGCCAACAGAGAAATGGAGGCTGAGCCCCGAAAAATGACAATAATAGGAACAAAAGATAAAGGTTCATACCCTGGCATAAACAATACACCAAAAAACAAGGGGATGGTGGGAGTGACTACTGCAGCAGTGATCATCCCAACATCTATTACACAACTGTACTATCTTCATCATATTGATCACTGCTGCAATGGCCTTGGCTATAGAGGTAGAGTACCTATAGAGGTAGAGTACCCTTCCTTACTACATTTCATAGGTAGAAGAGGCAGGATTTAGCAGCCCCTGGAGAATGGACCTAGCAAAGCCTGATCCCAGACATACAGGTAAACATATGTACAGAAGACCAATTTGCTGCTTCTAAAGTACTTCTAAAATCCAACCCTTTCCAAAAAGCCACAGAGGAAGCCAAGACCCAGGTGGAATGGGCCTTAACCATGCCTAGAAGAGTTTTGTTGTGAGGAGTATAACAAAAGCTAATATCCTGGGACAACCACTGGGAAATGGTCTGTTTTGAAACAGGCTGTCCCTTCTTCTTACCTTCACAAGAAATTAGGAAATGAACAACTGATCCTGAGATTTTAAAAGATCTAGTTCCATCAAGACAGTACCCAAGTTGTCCCTGGACATCCAAGGTATGGAGCATGCTTTCTCCCTTATTTTGAGGTTCAGGAAAGAAAACAGGGATACTCAGAGTTTGGCTTAAAGTTAATGTGGATATCATTTTAGGCATAAAAGAATAATTTGTTTTCAAAGAAATCTTGTCTCTGTGGAAAATGAGACAGAGTTGACTCAACATAAGAGCTTGCAACTCAAATATTCTTCTTGCAGAGGTCAGAGCTATCATTAAGATAGTTTTCCTAATTAAGAACCAGATAGATTACCTGGTTCAAATGGAGCAAATGTTAGCTTCTCTAACAGAAAATTAAGACCCCAAGGAGTTTACTTGGAGACCTCTTATGAGAAACCCCTTTCAAAAACATTTTGAATTAAGAATGTACTGGAAGAGCAGAGACATGCTGACTGATAAATGAACTTTAATGGAGGAGTATGAAAGACCACAGGATAGTAACACAAACAAATATTGTTAAAGCAGAGAAAAATTAGCCCTGAATGGGTGCTACTTATGTTGTTGGCACCAACTAGAAAACCATTTCCATTTGCTAATACAGGATTTTCTAGTAGCAGACTTTCTTGCCTTCATTAGTACCTGCTACACATCCTCATTAAATGGGTGCCTAAAGAGAATTAAGACCCTATCATCCAGGCAGTTAGCTGAAGTCAATTTGAGTCAGGATATATCAAACACCCCTGATCTTGTGTGAGTAGATCTATTCTGTGAAGAAGCTTGTGGTAATTGCCCCTGGCTGTTTCCAAAAGAAGGTAGAACCACAGTTGCCTGGGCCAGAAGTGAGCTACCACAATGATCTTGGGGGATTCCTTCAGAATCTTTAGAAGTACTCTGGACATCAGAGGAAAGGGTAGAAAAGTATATAGGAACATTCCTGTTCAATGAAAGGAAAAGGCATCCATCTCCCAAGTCATATTGCATGGAATCCAGGAGCAGAATCTTGCCAGTTGATTATTCAGACAGGAGGCAGCTAGGTCTGCTTGAGGAACTCCCCACAGATGGATCAAATGTTCGAAGACCTCCCCAATTGACTTTCCATTTGTGAGCTTCTACCTTGTCTGACACACAGTTTGGTCTGACTGAATGTAGGATGTCTGTAGAGTGAGTGTGTGCTGTGAGGCTATATCTCAAATAAATATGGCAAGTCTGCAAAGGGGGTATGAACTGGTTCCCCCCTTGCTTGTTGATGTACCACATGAAAGTGGCATTGTCTGTAACAACATGAAGTAGTCCATGGGACCAAAGATGATTAAGAGCATCAAGTACCTTGATCAGGGCAAGCATCACCTGTACATTTATGTGCTTGCATCTGTCCTTGGTGTCCTGTACACCTTGCATTTTTATTCTTCCTGAAACTGCTCCCCAAGCAAAGTCTAAGGTGTCTGCAGTAACTAATTGCTTTGGAGCAAGGAAGGAGAAGCAGAGACCTGGGTTTAGGGAAATTTGATGTCTCCACCAAGTGATGTGTATTTTGACAAATCCAAGCAATGGGATTTGAAAAGACAAAGGGATATCATGAGAATCATAGATGCCATGATACCCAAAATCCTGAAGAATTCCCTCACAGTAACTAAAGTCTGAGGGAACAACCTTAGAAAAGGATATAGTTAAAGATTTGAATTGAGGTGTCTAGCTGATACCCCAGGAACACAATCATATGTGAAGGAGTGAAAAAAAAGACTTTTGAATGTTCTCTTGAAATCCCAGCTTGTATAAGAGATCTTTCACCCAAGGGAGAGATTCCTGACACTTTGAAAGAGACTCTGCAAAGATAAGCAAGTCATCTAAATAATGAAACATGTAGATGCCCTGTTGCCTGAAATGATCTAAAACTGGGGCTAGATACTCTGTGAACCTCTTGGTGCAGTGAACAGTCCAAAGGGTAAGGCAGGGAACTGATAATGTGATCCAGACAAAACGCTGAGAAACTAGATGCTTCTTATCCCAAGTGTGGATAACTAGGCATGTGACGATATGCATCTTTTAAGTCTACTGTTACCAGGAATCTTGAAAGAAGAGGTAAACATCATTTTGAATTAGGGCACTATCACAAACAGATTAATGAAAGAAAGATCCAGAACTGGTCTCCAAGCATTTTCTTTCTTAGGCACTAAGAATATTCTTGAATAAAAACCCTTCCCCACCTGAGAAGGCAGAAATGGTTCTATCACTCCTTGAAACAGCATGTGATAAAGAACTGGTGGAAAAAAGTCTGATCTGGAGCATGAGAAATGACCCCCATGGAAAGGAGGAATTTACTCCCACTACCATCTGTAACCTTGATGAATTATCTTCAGAACCCATTTATCTGACACTGTCTGTTACCAAAGAGAAAACTGGAGATTCAGACTTTCTGCAAAAAATGGGCCAGAGTGGAAGGGGATCTCAAGGTCTGTTGAATAGTCATTTAGACCTTTGGTCTGTCCTTGGTTTTGGAAAGTCTGAGGCTTCTTTTTGGAACCTCCTTGCCATTTCTTCTTAAACATTTGTTTACCTGCATTTTGTTGAGTCAGTTTATTCTGCTTTTTGCCAAAACTGGATGAGGAGTTAGAGAATTCCTTAGAGAATTCGGAAAAGGAGGGCCGAAAAGTCTTAGAGATTCCCTGGGTCAGCTTACCCCTTTCATATCACTTCTTGATCACCTCTATAGCAGAGGGGCCAAAAAGTAAATCTCTGTCTACAGGGAAATCTCATTTTTGACATCATCTGGGAAGTTCTGAGAATGCAGCCATGCACTCCTGCTCAAGAAAGTATCAGTGCTTATAGTCCTGGAAGAAGCATCAGCAGCATATCTCTCTCTCTCTCTCTCTCTCTCTCACACACACACACACACACACACACACACACACACACACACACACACACACACACACACACACACATACACACACACACACTAAACTATGAGTTGTGACCTATACAATAGAAGAAACTATCTATTTATAACAGATTTTCCCTCAAAAGATGACATTGCAAATAAAATGCTCCTCATATTTTCACAATTAGTCAGAACAAAGTTTAACATATGAGCCTGACAATTCAAAATTCTGAAAAAAAATCAAAGCTGCAGAAGGTTTTCATGTAATTATCAATAACTTTCCTGTCCTTGTCAGAAAGAGTAGGATTGGAATTAATTTTGTGTTTAGCAGCAGTGGAATCAACTAAAGCTATAGCTGCTGGGTCAGGTTTGGGATTGGAGTATAAAAGACAGAGGAACTTTATACATCCTAGTTGCCTTTTAGGAGCAGCTGGCTGACAATCAGGAAAAAGTACAGTTTTGTACCTACCATAAATGTAGATGTTCGAAGATCCACATTGCTGCAGTCCTAACACTTGGGTAGTCCGCTGTCCCAGTCGGCCCGAATACCAAAGTATAAGGCTGACGTCGGTCAAGGCGCATTTGTCTGACATCAGGACGTCAGGGTACAAATGCGCATGACCGACGTCATATCCTCAGTCTTTTCTTGCCCCAGATGTCAGAAGACCCTAAAAAGATAAGGCCAAAACCCAAAAACACCAAACACTCCTGTACCTAATATATGTACAATATATACAAATTTACAAAATAGAACCCCACCCACACAACCACCCCTAAACAGAGAGGGAAGGAGGGAGGGTAAATTGGACTGCAGCAATGTGGATCTTCGAACATCTACATTTATGGTAGGTACAAAACTGTACTATGTTCTTCATCTCACATTGCTGCAGTCCTAACACTTGGGTAGAATCCCAAAGCAGAGGTAAGGGAGGATGGCTAAACTATAATGAAGCAGGAGCTGCCAAAATGCCCTGCAACACAGCAGTGGCAAAACCAGCCCTGGATTTAGAAGAGAGAGGAAGGTGGTAATGCTTGGAGAAAGTATGCACTGAACTCCAAGTAGCTGCCTCCAAAATATCCTTAGTTGCCACCCCCCTTAGAAATGCTGTTGAAGTGGCAGTAGCCCTAGTGGAATGAGGCCTAATCCCAGCTGGAATCTCCTTGCCATGATGGGAGTAACAGAATGCAATGCAAAACCCAATCCACTTAGATATAGTTTGTTTTGACACAGGCTTGCCCTGAGAACTCAAAGCAAAAGAAACAAACAACTGCTGAGACTGCCTAAAATCCCTAGTCCTGCTTAAATAATAACGCAACTGCCTGTGTACATCTAAAGTGTGCAAAATCTTTTCCCCTATTTTGGGGATCTGCATAAAAAGTAGGCAAATGAATAGTTTGGTTTAAAGCCACACTAGAAACCACCTTAGGCATAAATGAAGGATTAGTGCGTAATGATACCCTATCCTTATGAAAAATCAAAAAAGGCTCAACCGCCATAAGGGCCTGCAATTCAGAAACCCTTCTTGCAGAAGTAATGGCCAACAAAAAGCAGTCTTCCATGACAAGTATTTCAATTCAGCAGTAGCCGCAGGCTCAAAAGGTTGTAGAGTAAGTTTCTCCAACACAAAATTGAGGTCCCAAGCAGGAGTAGGAGCTCTACGTGGGGGTCTTATATTCTTTGCCCCTCTAAGAAATTGCTTGAACAAAGGATGAGAAAACAATGGTGGGTCACAATCATAGTGAGCTGAAATTGCTGCAGCATGAATCTTAATGGAAGAGAAAGACAAACCTTTGTCCAATAACTCAGTAAGATATTGAAGAGCCACACTCAAATTAGGCTCAGAAACATCCAAATCCTTTGCTGCACTCCAAAATAAAAATCTCTTCCATTTTTCTGCATACACTTTACGTGTACTAGGTCTTCTGGCTTCCATAATCACATTCAAAACTTGTTGAGGAAGTTGAGACCTGCTGTGGTTCAAAACAGAATATGCCAGGCTGTTAGATGAAGAGAGTGAAGCTTGACATTGAGTAGACGACCGTCCCTCTGAGCCAAAAGGTGTGGAATTAAAGGTAAAGGCCATGGAGGCTTCCTTACCAGATTCCTCAGTACTCGGTACCAGTGTTGCGAGGCCAATCTGGAGCTATCAAAATCATCCTTGGCTTGTCTTGTCTGACCTTTAGGAGTACCTTTGGGAGGAGAGGCAGAGGTGGAAAGGCATACACATGAAGATTTTTCCAACTGAACGAAAGAGCATCCACTTTCCAAGCTGTGTGATGAAACCTTTTCGTGCAAAACTTTGGCAGCTGGTGGTTTAGTGGAGAAGCGAACAGATCTATGTCTGGAGTTCCCCATGACACTGTCAATTTTCGAAATACATGAAGATCCAGTTTCCACTCGTGGGGATCCATGATTTGCCTGCTTAACACATCTGCTAAGGAGTTCTGTGCTCCTGGCAGAAACCTTGCCTGAAGATTTAGCTGCAAACTGAGCGCAGTCTCCCACAAAATCATTGCTTGCCTACATAGAGGATAAGAATGTGTTCCCCCTTGCTTGTTGATGTACCACATGACAGTTGTGTTGTCTGTTAGAATCAACACCTGCCCTGGAAGAAGTAACTACTTGAAAGCCATTAATGCAAACTGGACTGCTAACATCTCCTTCATGTTGATATGTAGATGCTGTAGTCTGGCAGGCCACTTGTCTTGTATCCACTTTCCATTCAGATGAGCTCCCCAAGCTATGTCTGAGGCATCTGTCATTAGAATCTGACTGGCCTCTGGCCGGGTCACAGAGAGTCCCTTGTTTAGGTGACATTCCTGAGCCCACCACAAAAATTCCTTTTGAATGCAAGGTTTTATTGGAATGACAGTGTCCAAATCCTGGCAGTGCTGTGTCCATACATTTTTTAGATACCATTGCAGCTTCCTCATATGCAGTTTGGCATTGGGAAGCACCAGAATACAAGATGCCATGAACCCTAAGGCTTGAAGGACTGTCCTTGCAGTCAGCCCGGACTGAAGAGATAGTTGATGGAAGTAAAGGGAAAGATTCTTTTGTTTGTCCGGGGTTAAAAGGCCATCTGGGCTGCTGTATTCAGTCTCACACCCAGAAAGCACATGTCTTGAGAGGGTACTAGACTGGACTTTATTTCGTTCACAGAATACCCCAGGCATCTTAGCACTGCTATCACATATTCCAGATGCTGAAGAAGCTCGTCCTTTTCTTGAGCCAGAATCAGACAGTCGTCCAAGTAAGGATAGATTTGTATTCCTTTTAGCCTGAAGAAAGCTACAACTGGAGCCAGAACTTTTGTGAATACTCTGGGCGCAGTAGATAAGCCAAAGGACAATGCAGAGAACTGATAATGGGAATTTCCAGCTCGGAAACGCAGATACTTCCTGCAACTGAGTCTGATAGGCACATGAAGGTAAGCCTCCTTGAGATCTAAAGTTACCATCCAGTGATCTTTGCCCAGCAGAGGTAAAAGCTGTTGTAACGTCAACATTTTGAACTTGGGAATGTCCAGATAAGTGTTGAGGATAGACAAATCCAAAATTGGTCTCCACGTGTTCCCCTTTTTTGGTACTAGGAACAGGCGAGAATAAAATCCTAGGCCCCTTTCTGGCACAGGAACCGGCTGAATGGCCCCTATCTGGAGTAACAGAGAAATTTGCTTGTGAGCCTCTTTCCTTTGTATAGGAGGAATGTCTGGCATGCCTTTGAAAGGAGGCAAGGTATGGAAATAAAACCTGTAACCGTGGTGAACGATATCCAATACCCATCTGTCTTGGGTAATAACACTCCAATTTTCTTTGAAAAGTGCCAGCCTTCCTCCCAAAGGTGCTGCCAGGCGAGAAGGCTCTGGCAGCTGAAAAGGCAAGTCATTGGGTCTGCTTACGAAAGGACTGACCCCTGCCCTCACCAGAAGACTGTGCAGGCGAACTGCCTGTTCTAGGCCTAAAAGAACCTTGAGCTCTGCCCCTACCACATCTAGATCTACCCCTAGACTGGGAATCATAAGAAGGATAAGTCCACCCCTTAGTAGGCCAATTTCTACTAAACTTTGGAGGCTGAACCTGCAAAAAATCTTTAACAGTCTGCATAGACTTAGCCTTGTCCTCCATTTTCTTTAAAACTGCTTCCACAGGCGCACCAAATAACACATCAGATTGTAAAGGAGCATCTAAAATCCTTGTCTTTACATGTTCAGCTAAATTCTGATCCCTCAGCCAGGCGTGCCTGCGAAGAACAGAACCAGTGGCTGCCACCCTCGAAGAGGCCTGTACAGCATCAAAACCACATTGCAAGGAATGCTTACCCACCTGTTCAGAAACATGAACTAAATCCTGCAACTCTTTACACTCAATACCTTCCGCCAGAGCATCTACCTTAGATTTCAATTGTGAAAGGAGATAATTTTGGTATTTCAACATGTGAAACTGGCAATTCAAAGCCCTCATGGCTAAAGTGGAAGAAGTATACACCTTCTTTCCCCATCTATCCAAAGCCCTTGCCTCTTTATCAGAAGGAACAGGATTTTTAACAACAGAAGCCTTAACACCTTTAGGGCCCTGAGAAACAGTTTCTGGGTCTGCCCTAGGACTCTTAAAAGATACTTATGAGCTTCAGGCACCCTATAATACCTATCCGGTTTAACTGGGGCAGGAGGCAAAGAATCAGGGTTCAGGGAAGCCTCTGCAAAAACATCCTCTACCACATCCAGAACAGGAGGTATAGCTAAAGGCCTATGCTGGGGTAGAAACAAAAATTCCCTAAGCCTTTTCCTGGAATCAGAGAAATCTTGACCTTCCCATTTAAAATGCTCCCTCATGGAATGAAGAGTCTCTGAAAAGAAAAATCCTCAGGAGGAGAAGCCGAAGGTGTAGAGTCATCTACATCAGAATCAGAATAAGGAGGATACTCCTGCAAGTCTTCAGCCGAAGACTCAGAAGCCTCCGAACACTGCTCAAAACTCTCAAGCTCAGGTTCCACTCTAGGCCTCTTATCAGGTGGGGGCATAGAACCTCTAATCATAGTAATCAAATCTTCTGCCATTTTAAGCATATGTTTCTTAGGCAGAGACCCTGAAGAACTAGGGGAGACCCCCACTGAAGTTAACCCTGGCCTGCCTCTAGAAGAAGCCTTGGAAACAGAAGGGGAGGGCCTAACCACCTTAGGGAGGGAGGGGAGAACAGCTACCTGAGAAGCCCCTTCAGCCTGGCCTACCTCCTGAGAGGACACATCTTGTAACAGTAAAGTCTCTCCCTGAGAATCCAAAGGAACTTCTGGTAGAACCACCGGCTCCACTGAGCCCTCTAAAGAACCGACGTCCGGGACAGACGGTTCTTCCACCCTAGGCTTCGCTGCTTTGTCCTTGCGCTTTTAGGAGCGGGCGTCGGAGCATCCGACGGCATGTTGTAATTACAACGCTACCCAAAAACTAACCTGACACAATCTAATCTTCTCTTAATAGTGCGTTTGTTAAATCTAGCACAAGAGCGACAGCCAACAACGTCGTGCTCAGGCCCTAAGCAAGGTATACACAAGGTATGGTAATCTCTATGAGGTATCTGTTTCCCACAAGAAATACAGTTATTCACTTTTTCTGACATCCGGTTAAATACTGAGGCAAGAAAAAAACAAAATATTCCCCAACGGGGTACTTAGCCAACTTTGATTCGGTCTGAAACTCCGACTTCAGAAAATTTCAGAACGCCAACCTGCACTCGCAATACTGCTTCTGCATCGGACCATGCGGCAAAAAAGACTGAGGATATGTCGTCGGTCATGCGCATTTGTACCCTGACGTCCTGATGTCAGACAAATGCGCCTTGACCGACGTCAGCCTTATACTTTGGTATTCGGGCCGACTGGGACAGCGGACTACCCAAGTGTTAGGACTGCAGCAATGTGAGATGAAGAACATCTGCAGGCAGTAACACACACACATCCTGTACATCAGACTCAACGGGAGGAAATTCCTTCTGTAACAACTCATATTATTTTATGATGGACTGGGAAACCTCAGTGTTCTCCCAATGAAAATATTGACACATTCCAGCAATAGTCTCAGAAGAGAAACTCCCACAGGGAGAATCAGAAACTGAGCTCTTTCTCAGAGTCTGAATCAGAAATCTGAGGACACAACCCTGTATCTGCCCCTTCATCTTCCTGTTCAGATTCAGAATCTTAAATCTCTTCAGGGAAAGAGATATCCCTCTTTGTTTTACCTTGTTACCTTACAAGAAGGATCAATAACCCATAATTAACCCTGAGCCAGACCCAGTAAACTACGTCTGTCTAAGGAAATTTGAAAAGGAGTACACATCAGTTTTCTATTTCTTTTTGACTGGGAAAAAATGGGGTCAACCTTGTTACTAATGGCAGTAGCAGCAGCTTCCCCAGGGATGGGCACATCATTTTACCACAACAGAAAAGCCATCCTTGTTCCTGCACCCAGGACCAATAACAGTGGCTAACCCCCTGTCCATAGTGGCTGTAGAGGCTACACCAGAGGGATCTGTTGTAAACATGTGTGGTCTGAGGTACGACAAAGGCCACAGCAAAGTCACCCACCTGCAAATGAGGTAAATTGCTAGCTTGCCATGCAAGCAAAGGCTGTTTGCTTACCTTTTTCTTTTTGTGGTTGGAAGAAGGACAGACTGTGCGTCCGGTAGTTTGTTCCACTTTCAAGATGAAAATGGTGCCTCTTTCCCATGGAAGACCAACAGAAAATTCCGGTAAAAAATAAAAGACTTTAAAAGTCACTTTTTTCACAGAAAAACACCAGCTCTTCCAATAAGATAAACACTTTCTCCACAGAAAAAAAGGTTTTCAGCTACTTTACACAACTTTTAAACTTAATGGAAAAAATAGCGATCCCATATACAGTCCTGTAACAGTCCATTAAAACATAAATTCCTAGCTTAAAAAAAAAACAAACCCTTTCCTGAAGAGGAAACAATATTTATAAAATGAAAAGTTTCTTTTGAGGAAAAAACCTGCCCAACAAAGGAAAAGCACTACGCTGACCATTGATCCGTGAAAGCCTTATAGTAGGCATACTCTTCAGTGCCAGTAAAGCTCTGAAGGGATTGTCACACAAAATTGTCTTTTAGTCAGCTCTGCTCAAGCTGCCTGATAGTTTGGGCATGTGGAAGGTGACATAAAGCTTTGGAAGCTGGCCATCTGTTATATCCTTGTCAGACTATATCCCATATAGCTACAGCTACTACAGCAGTAATCAATATGATGATTAGCAATGAGCTAAACATATATTTAAATGCTACCAGCACTCTTTCATTTTCTGCTTAAATGAGGGAGAACAACATTTTCTGCATACAAGCAGTAAAACTCTACAAGATAAACGGCAGAAAAATACATGCCAACAGAATACCTACTATTTGAAAAATGGTAACTGGTTGAATGAAAGCTCCTGGATTCCAACACCAAAATGACAACCCCCCCCCCCCCCCCCCCCCCACACACACACACACACACACACACAAATTTTTTACAGTTAGCTGCACTGAGCTATTTTCTCCAAGCTGCTTGTTTCCCAATAGTTTTTCTGACCTACTGAAAGTGCAGTTCATTTTGAAAGGCATGGGACACAATTTCAACCAGTATGAAGCAAAATAATTTACAAAGATTGTCATTTTCACTAGTACATTACACCTTTTCCTAAAATCTTGTGGCTATAGAACTGCTATTCATAAGTTAGGAGCTTGGGGAGGCTTGCCTCCACATAAAATGTTTTGTTATTGATGTTGCCCTCAGTTTCAACAGGTCTGGTTTTCAATCAGTTTTACTTGTTTAGTCTGCTGTTGGCAAATTATGCATGAATGCTCCCCATCAAACCAAGAGCAAGGAATGCATGGTTCTCTTCATTAATGTTTCCTGTACGTTCATTATGGGCAATTTAGGAACGCAAGCATATTATTGTAAATTCAGAGCACTGTAAATAATCAGTTATGTGCATTTACCCATCAACCACGAAGAGCTGACCAACAGATATTTCATTTAAAAATTTAAAAGATACCCTTTACTGGGTTAGCATTTCCACATAGTCTGCTTAACATGATCATAGGAAGTTACTAGGCTATTGGCCACGAGGCCCTTCCAAACCTAGCCAAAGTTTTACGCCCATGTTTCCAAGGTCAGCATCTGTCCTCTCTGTCAAGCAGGGACACAGGTGGGATCCCAGGGGTAAATTTTCTATTTCGATCCAGTCATCCAGGTTACGCTTGAACAAGGATAGAGAAGTACTCTGCTTAACATGAAGATGGAGTACAGGATCATACTTGAAATTACGCTCTAATTTTTAAAAGTCAAACTTGAAGAGTGTCAAGTATCTTGGCATTTGTTGCACTGTGTAATAACACTGACAAGTATGTATGAAGGGAAGTAAATGGTACAAAAACTGAAGCATTCCAATAATATTACACTAAACAGAATTTGAGAATCTTTTAATGCAGAAAAAACAAACATAATGTACATTATTTATCCTTAGTAGGAACCATTTTAGGACAATGTTTACATGCACTGGTGAAAGGACAGTGTTTCTCTATTTTGTTCCACACTTGATGGAATTATGGCTCATACCTCTGTTGTGTTCTGGTCTTGTGCCACTAGGTGGATATAACAAAAGGAGGGAGACAGAGTTTGTGGATGTGATAAGGACTGGATGTTCCGGTTCCTGTTGTACTGATGTTTCTTTTCCTGTTGTTGCTTCAAATGGTTGGATAAAAACCTTTAGTAATGAACTAGGAGTCTGTCTATATTAATCTTCTGGCAACTTAACAATTTGGCGATGAGGTACTTACTTGCTTCTGCTTGTTGACAATGGCTGTTGCTGATACTCCTTTTCCTCCAACATTTTTTGCCATGCCCAGGTGAACCTGCTATACCATCTATACCGTTTGATATGTGGCTGAAAATATTTAGTAACTACATGCTGGTTGTTGGTGCATCAGGAGATGAATGGCCGGAGGCACGCAAAAAGGCACTTCTCTTTCATTGTCTGAGAACAGAAGGTCAGAGACGGTTTTACATGCTTCCAAACTAAGGTATGTCACTGGAGGATGCCATTAGGGCTTTACAAATATATTTTGCTCCATGGAAAAATGTTGTTGCTGAGTGGCATGCTTTTAGAAAACATTCTCAGGCTGCTCATGAAACTATTTCTCAGTATATGGCTGCATAACAAGACTTAGCAGTTAAATGCGAGTCTGATACTAAACTGGATGAAATGTTACGTTATCAGTAGGTGGAACATGTGTCTACTCATTGTATGTGTGAATGACTACTTTTAGAGCCAGACTTGACTTTGGATAAAGCTATTATGATTGTTATACAAACTGAAGTTGCGGGTGAGCAGGCAAAGTTTATTTCAGGTGTCAGACCAGTCCCAGTACAGACTTTACATAGTCTGTGTCTGCTGCTGGTCACCACCACTACAGGCCTTCTTCCAAGTCCTGCCTGTTTCACAGCCTACAGCTGCTATGCCTACTGCAGCCTCTTTTCGTGCTTATCATCATTGTGGATCTGATAAGCATCTTGCCAATGATGAACACTGTCCTGCTGCTTCTGTTAAATGTAACAACTGCCGAAAGACTGGTCATTTCGCACAAGTTTGCCATTCTTTGCAAACAAGCTCTGCACAGGAAGTTGCCTTACCTGAGCTTCAGAACCTTTACTTAAGTGACCATTCATCTTCTGAGAGAATCCGTTGCAGTGTCACAATGAAAACTTTAACGGCTACTGTACTTGTGGATTTAACTGTAGATTTCAGATCATCAGTATCCATTTTGCCTAAATGTATATACGATGCACACTTTCAAGGGGAACCTCTATTGCCACCTCAGTTAAGTTAGTGACTTATTCCTGTGCTCCACTTCCTGTACTTGGCTGCTTATCAGTTACTGTGTCCAAAGATGATGTTACATGCTCTACATCATTTCATAATGGACTCTTCAACTGATTGCTGGGCATGGATTTACTAAATGGTCAACATTTGTGCTTTACCAGTAGTACTGTCTTACCATGTGCTACCCCGAACCTGGTTCCTATCATGCGTCTTTCTACAACTCCATTACCTCCTCTGACCTTGGGTTGTGCAAAAGGCTTCATTGGATTCTGTTACTCCAGTACAACAAAAATGACATCACTTACCTTTGTCAGTTCATCAGGATGCTAAGTGTGGAGCTCAATCATCTTCTTCAAGCAGAGATTATTGAAAGACCTGATGCCTCTCCCTGGGTCTCACCCATTGTGGTGGTTCAAAAGAGGACTGGTGGTATGCGTTGATTTGTGAGAACCTAATAAAGCTGTCATTATGGACAGTTTTCCCCTTCCTCACATTGATGAAATTATATCCTTGCTGAAAGGCGCAACAGTGTTCTCTACCACTGATTTAGAAAGTGCATACTTTCAGCTTTTGCTTCATGAAGACAGCCATGACTTGACTGCCTTTATTACTCACAATGGCTTGTTCAGGTTTTGCTGGGTTCCATACGGGTTAGCATTTGCTCCATCTGATTTTTAAAAGATGCTTGATACAATTTTGTAGGGGTTTTTGAATGTTGCAAGCTACTTAGATGATATAATTTTGTGGGGACGAATCCCGGCTGACCATGATCAGACACTTCAAGCAGTCCTTAAACGCATAAAAGATGCAGGATTATGGCTAAATGAATCAAAATGTCATTTCAAATCAGGCCAGTTTGCATTTTCTGAGCCATACTGTTACAGCACAAGGTATACAGCCTGATCAGGAGCATTTTGAGGCTCTTCTCCGTGCCTCACCTCTCACAGATGTTTCCAAGTTATGTTCCTTCCTTGGACTTGCATTTTAGTATAATAAGTGTATTCCACACTTTACCACCATTGTAAAACCCCTACATGCCTGCCTCTGCCAAGATATGCCATATTCCTGGTCTGAGGAAGATCAGTGCAGTTTTCTGTCAGTGAAACAGTGGCTGACTGACAGTCCTGCCTTGGCTTTATTTGACCCTAATTTGCCTAATGTAGTTTCTACTGATGTGTCTGATTATGTGCTTGGAGCTGTCCTTGCTAAAGTTCAACCTCACCATACAGAATGGACTATTACCTTTGTGTCTAAGACTCTTACTGCTGCTGAAAAGAAATATTCTACAGTTGAAAAAGAGGCTCTTGGGTGCGTGTGGGCTGTTGTAAAATGGAGAACTTACTTGTGGGGTCAAATATTTACTCTCCATACTGATCACCAAGTATTGACCATGCTTCTGTTCTCAAAAGGGTCTGATCGGGCAAGCATGCGGATTGCACGTTGGGCAGCATAACTGCTGTCTTTCAATATGCTGTTGTTTACTGTCCTGGGTCACAGAATTATACTGCTGATTGTCTGTCTTGCTTGCCCTTGCCTGCTACTGCTGAAGACATTTCCAAACCTGAACCGGAGTTTGTGTTGATGTCCGCTGCTTTAACTGCCCCGCCACCTGGTGAATTTGCCTCAGCCTCCTGCAATGAGTTGTTTGCTCTGTGAACCCAGTTTACCAGTGGTTGGGCTTCTTCTCTTAATGCTGTGGACACAAATATGTGTCCATATTTCTGATTACGAGATGAACTCAGTGCACAAGATGAGTTTGTGTTAAATGGCACTCATTTCATTGCTCCGGTTTCTCTGCAACACACTTTAGTGACGCTTGCTCATGAAAGTAACCAAGGCATGGTGAGAATCAAACAGCGGCTGTGTGAGCTATACTAGTGGCCAGGTATCGATAACATGGGTGCAGCTCAAGTTAAAAACTGTCAACTCTGCCAACTCCTCAGTGGCACCTTTACAACCTGTTCCATTTCCATCTGAACCCTGGCAAACACTGGCCACAGATGTAGTGGGTCCATCTGAAATGGCTATCTGGAATTGTTGTTATGCCCTAGCCCTCACTGATTATCACAGCAAGAGGCCAGAAGTCACCTTTATTGCCTCTGTCACTACTCAAAATGTTATAGACTTCCTCAGATCAGTTTTTAACTGATTTGGACATCCGCATACCATTGTATCAGATAATGGATGTCAGTTTACACCTGCAGATTTTGCAGCATTTCTGGCAGAGATATACAACATATACATACTTCAGTATATCACTCAGTTGCAAATGGTGCCATTGAAAGATTTCATCGTGTTCTCACAGGTAAACTCTGGAAACTGGTTGTCTCAGAAATTCTTTAGGTATATTGTGCAACACCACATGCTACTAAAAGTGTTTCCCCTTTAGAATTGATTTTGGCCTGAAAATGCAAACAAACTCCTCCTGTTTCCTGCATGATTAATGCTGATACTGTTGGTAAAAGCGTCTCTTCTCTTCAAGAGAAAATTAAAAAGTATTCCGACACTAGACATGGAGCATGGCTTCCTCATTTTCAAAAGGGGGGCAGGGTGCATATTTGGAATTCACTACATTTTCCAAAAGCACATCCAAGATTTTCATAATCTGTGGAAATTCAAAAGGAAATTGGTTAGTACTTACTTGTTGCCAGATAGATAAATGGGAAGAATGCCATTTTTTTTCAAGTCAAATGCACCTGAGACAAGTGATCCTTCAAGAGATGCTCTAGTGGAATTCCACTTCAATCTACAGTGACACCAATGCCTGAACCTCCTCACATTTCTCCAGGCTCATGTGAGAAGGATACCTCGTTGGCTTGAGGACTATGTTACATAAATATAAATGTTGATGTAATTTAGTGTTCATTATAATGTTAGTGATGTTTAATTTACTTATGTTAAGTGTAGTGCTGTTCTTAAGTAAGGGGAGAATATGTTGTTTTCTGGTCTTGTGCCACTAGTTGGAGACAGAGGAAGGTGGCAGGAGGGAGACAGAGTTCATGGATGTGATAAGGACTGGATGTTCCTGTTGCTGTTGTACTGGTGTTTCTGTTCCTTCGAATGACTGGAATAAAATCTTTATTACTGAACTTGGAGTCTGTGGCGGCCACGGTGGTGCAGCGGTGAGCATTGCCACCTTACAGCAAGAGGTTCTCTGGTTCGATTCTCGGCTGGGGTGCCTTCTGTGCGGAGTCTGCATGTCCTCTCTGTGGTCGCATCGGTTTCCTCTGGGTGCTCCGGTTTCCTCCCACATCCCAAAGACATGCTGTAGGTGGATTGGACACTCTAAATTGGCCCTAGGTTTGAGTGTGTGCATGTGTGTGCCTTCTGTGGAAGGTTGGGCACCAGGCTGGCAACTCAACACTGTAAAACTCCACTGCCAATCATGAGCAGACAGGTGATCCGCTGTGGCAACCTCTAACTGGGAAAAAGCCGAAAGAAGAAGAACTGAACTTGGAGTCTGTCTATATTAATCTTCTGACAACTAACAACCTCTTTAAATGAATCATACTTTCATCAAGCCAGCAAAAGTGTCAGGAATAGCACAACCTGTCCTTCACAAAACAGCCTGGTTTGAGCCACACAAAAGTCTTAGCATAACAATATTCTAGGTGGCACAATTCTTTGTCACCAGATCAATTGTTACTGTTGGCGTAATGTTAGAAAAATTGTACTTTTCATAAAATGTAATTGGAGACAGACGATAGCCCCCCAAGTAAAAAGAGTCTTAAAATTCCATCTGGTCAGTAAAAAAACATATTAGACCTTCCCATGAGGTCAGTCATACCTCTTGAAAGCATCTTCTTCAAATGGATTCAACTTATTTCCATCTTGAAGAATCTGATTATCCTGCTTAACACAGCTTTTGTCATCATTACCTTTAATAATTGTAAATATCCAAATTCTTTCAATGTTTATTACCCTATTACATCTTCCAGACTTTTGAGTCCAGCACCCTTGATATGAAGAAATAATCCTTTTATTCTCCTTTATCATTCCATCTACTGGCTTCATCTTCTAAACTACCATTTTCAGATACTTTTTTATAGATATGATGACCTTTATTGACGCCAAAGATTCTGGTTGTATAATTTAAATATTTATATTATGGTGTCCCGTTTCACATATGAGCTGTAAAATTATCACATGTCTGCAATTATATCACAGCAAATTAGAGAAACACAACAGAGCCACAACTCATAAAGTCATATTATGGAACTCTAGAAAAGATACACAGTAGTACAATTATTTCTTCACTGACAAATGTACAACTGCAACCAGTTACTGCCTCTAGGATACTTTTAAAGTCTAGCCCTTTCCAAGAAGCCACAAAAGAGGCTAAGGCCCTGGTAGAATAAGCCTTGACCCCTGACTAACATCAGGATATTGATAGTATAAGATGTATGTTAAATGGCACTGTGATGATGTGAGGCAGTGCCAGCTATACCAGGAGAAGTAGGACAGTGGATATATAACATATGCCAGCATAGCTAGCTGGGGTTTTGTAAAGAATTATATGTCATTTGTATATCAAACTGAATTGTACAGGTGCTTGTGTTAAAAATGTACCAGCAGTGGGTCCTGCTGAACAGAAAAGAAATACACCTGTATGTCAGACTGTAATGTAACTGTTGAAATTTAGAAGAGAAGAGGTTAATCTCAGTCAAGCTAATTTTGAAAAACAGTCAAATTAAATTACCTGTTTTAGGCTATAAAGAAATGTCTGTGAAAAGCAGGATTAGGAAACCTACTGTACTGTCCTTAGGGGTGAATTAATTGCTACCCTGGAAGAGTGGAAGATTTTGAAATAGTTTTATAGCTTCCAGATGCTATAACATATCTTAGCAAAGCGCTGTGTGTGTATGGTAACATATATGGGCAAGATTCTGGCTCAGTTTCTAGTAAGTGGGGTAGTATGGGAACTAGAAGTCAGGTGACCAGATATATGTGATGTCATTCTGTAATCCAGCACTGAAATGATGTTTTAATTCTAGAGGAGACAGAAGTCTCTGGGCAGTCTGTTTGTGAAACCTGACAAAGAAGGACCACTCATTCACTTCACCATGCCCTGCTATAGTAAGTGAACTAGAGGACAGTAGCTCTTTAGATCAGTCAGAAAAATACAGTGAGATTAATTAAATATTGTTTTTCCTTTATCTGTGTGAACCTTTCCACCTGTGTTATTTTTAATATTTCTTGTGATTGAACTCTGGGTGTTTATTGTAAATAGATATTTATATTTCACATTATTTTATTACTTATTATTAAATATATTTAAACTTTTCATTGTGGCTGGTCTTTTAGAGAATATTTTAACCTTTGAGAGTACTTATATTAATTTGGTGACACTGTGGTTGTTCCTGAAAGCCTTGCTGCATTGGTCAAACACTACCATTTGTATTAGTATTAATTTTACCAAGTATACTTTGATACCCTGGTAAGAACCTTAGAGTAGCTGGCTTTGGAATGTTCTGGTGGCAGTATCTACCTTAAGAGTCTGGGCATGGGGGAGATGGCTGATAAATCTGTGCCAGCCTTTCCCAGGTGTGTGTGTGTGTGTGTGTGTGTGTGTGTGTGTGTGTGTGTGTGTGTGTGTGTGTGTGTGTGTGTGTGTGTGAGCTACTTGGAGCAGGGAGGATGGTGGAGGACTTGGCTTGGAATACTCAGCTGAGAACTCAACTCTACAGCTGTGGTCAGGGTGGAATTTGGGGCCTGGTGAGAGAGAGGGAAACTCAGCCCCAGGATTGGAGTGTGTTGCCTGTGTGCTCTTAAGGAAAGTTGTGTTTGGTGTAGAGAGCTGCATCTGGAAATACTGTGTGTATTTATCTTTGTTCCAAGTAAATGTCCCTCACCAGTGTCAGTGGTGAAGACTAAGGCTCCTTGAGAACTGGCCCAGAGGAGAGACATCACAGGCACTATCTTCAGGTCTTTTTTTGCCTGAGTCATTATGGTTCAATGGTCCTTGGGTGAAACATGACTTACAGCTGGCATAAATGATCCAGAGAGTCCTAGGTTAGGATGGGGAGGATGATGATGGAGAACAGGGGCTTACCCCAACCCTAGGGTTGTGTAAAAGAAACAATAAAGGGGAAGAAGGGAGGGAAGGGAAACTGAAACATTGCTCTACTTGAATATTTACAATTGTGCACAACTGGGTTATGTCCATTATAGTCTGAGTGGTAGCACTAAGTCTTGGAAAGATTCCCAAAGCTTCTTTACTTAGGTTGGAAGGATTCTCTGTCCTGGGACAGCAGGCTGTGCAGGATGACTGAAACAAACCCTGCCCTAGTTATGGATGTGGCCTCAAGATTGTAGTGCTTGCAGAATGGGTGTACAGAGGACAAATGGCCATTTATAAAATGGTGTGAGTATTGCTTCTTTTATGAAAGTAGTCATTGTGGCTTTTGCCCTAGTGGAGAGGGCTCTAACCTTGTCCAGAGGTTGCTTGCCATGTTGTGAGTAGCAAAGGTAGATGCAGTTAGCAATCCGTTTAGAGACGGTTTGCCTACTGGTTTTCCCAATTTTCCATCTGCAAAGGCTACTAAAAAGCTGATCAGATCTGCCTAGAAAAGGTGTCATGCAGAGGTAGAATCTTAGTTGTCTGTGCATGTCAGAGAAAGAAAGATTGATTCTCCCTTGTTTTGAGGCTTTTGGATGTAAACAGAGAAATGGACAACCCATACCTCTCAACTGTCCAGATTTTCACAGTATATATACAGATTTTGCCTCATATTTTTGGTTTCTCATAAAATTTGTGGTTTTCTGCCAAATCAGTGGGATGATCTGAGGACTGAAGGTACTAAATAATCACACAGATCTCAGTTTCAGACTTCAAATCCTTCAGAAAATATATGTTAACATAGACTCTGTTACTCTAGCAACCTTCTAAGTTTATAAGAGCAATATTTAAAATCTGTCCCTATTTTTGGGCCTTTGTCCCCCCATTTTGTCAGTCTTTGTCCAGGCTTCTTGCATTAAGAAAATCTCTGATACCATCTTGGGCATGAAGGAGGGGCTGGTTCTCAGTGTAGTTCTACCATTATGAAAAATCAAAAATGGCTCCTTGCAAATTAGGACTTGTAACTCAGAGATGCAACTTGCAGTAGTTAGTGCTAGCAGCAGGGCTGTATTCTATGAGAGCAGTTTGGCAGGTGGCTGAATCACAGGTTTGAAAGGAGACCAGGTAAGTTTTTCCAGCATATAGTTCAGATCATAGGAGGGAACTTTTTCTGTTCTGTGTTGTCTGAGATGTAGCACCCCTTCAGGAATTACTTCATTCGGGGGTAAGCATGGATTGGTAGGGACATGGGCAGCCATACAGAGATAGCAGAATCCTGGACCTTAATACTAGGGTAGGATAGTCCTTGTTTATACACATGAGAAAGGTGTTCTATCACCAGTTGCAAAGTTGTTTGACTGGGTGTTATACTGTTGGCTTTGCACCAGACTAAGAACCTTTTCCACTTGGCCACATATGACATCCTGGCAATCAGTTTACTAGCTTCTTTCAGGATAGATAGACTGCCTGAATGAAATTAGAAGCCAATCATCCAAGCAGTTTATTTCAAGTTGGGAGGAATGACAGACCCCTAGGTCTGGGTTAGTAAGTCCATGAGGGATGGTAAGGGTGTAATTTTCCCCTTGCTGAACATCAGGAGGATGGAAAAACCAATGCTTCCTTGGTCAGTAGGGGGTTATTAGAATTATTTTTAGCCTCTCTGATCCCACCTTCTGTAATACCATGGGGATGAGGGTTATCAGTAAAAAAGGTCTGTCCATATGAAGGAGAAGGTGTCCACTCTCCACTTTCTTCTCTGAGAGGTCTTTGAACAGAATTTGCTGAGTTGCGTATTTTCTAAGGAAGCAAAAAGGTGTATTTATGGCATGCACCAGTTATGTGAAGGATTCAGGAAAATCCCCATTTTTAACATCCATTACTCATGGTCTAGGAGAGTTCTTCAGCATGAGTCTGATATCAGATTGTCCCATCCTGGTATGCAAGAAGTTACGGATGTGATCCCTAGTCAATGTGCAATGATCCAAAGTTCCATAGGTAGCCTACACAACAAGTAGGGAATGCGTTCTGTGAGAATTTTTATAGGTGCTAGAATCAATTTTTCTTGAAAAGCTTTTAAAGACAGAATCACTACCATCATCTTGTTTACTTCAATGTGCTGTTCTTCCTGTATCATATCCCATGTTCCCTGAACTCTTGAGTTGAAACTCAGGTTTGACTTAAGTGAGCTCCCCAGGCTAGGTCAGAGATGACTGTTGTCATGATCTGCACTCTGTCTGGGAGTTTAAAGGGAGCCCTTGGGTTGTTTGTGACACCATATTCCCATCACTAGATCTCCTTCTTTAAACATTGTAGGAGGGGTATATATGTCTCTAGGGATTGCTGGTGCCATGATCAATAGTTCCTGAGAAACCATTAGATCTTTCTCATGCACAGTTTCAGCAATGGAATCACTAGGGTGCAAGAAGCAATATAACCCTGGAGTCTCAGAAATTACCTCTACAGCAAAAAAAAAAAATATATAAATAAATAAATAATAATAATCTGTACTGCAAAGAATCTTGAGATAATCTGAAAGAAATGAGATTTTGTCCTCTGGGAAGAATGACTTCTGTTATACAGAGTCTATGACTGCCCCAATAAGGTAGAAAAAGAAGTTACGTACCTACCATAACGTTCCATGTTAGTTGTCTTCATCTCGCCTTCTTTCTTGCTTGTTGGGGATTGGAGCCGATCCTCGGCTCTGACTCAGCCATCCTCTATAGCTCGAGAGCTGTTTACTGGCTTAAGGCTACCTCTTATCCCATGATGCCTAGCGCTAGCTACCCAGATCTCATTTGTAATAGCTAACCCCAGACATAGCTAGAGAATCAACCTGTCCAAACAAACAGGTTGAGCAAACCTATAACACTCACTCAGTCAGTATTGGAAACACACCAGAGAAAACTCAGCCAGTGAAACCAGGACTCCTCACAGTCCAATAGGACAGGGGGACGGAGGGTGGGATGCAAGAAAGAAGGCGTGATGAAGACAACTAACATGGAACGTTATGGAAGGTACATAACTTCTTTATGTTAAGTTGTCTATCTCGCCTTTGTTTCTTGCTTGTTGGGACAGCGTCCCTAGCACCTACAATCCTGGGTGGCTCATTGGAACAGACTCTTCAGAGCAGTAGAACCAAAGTTAGCTCTACTCCTGGAGACCATGTCTAACTTGTAATGAGAAACAAAGGTATGAGGATTTGCCCACGTGGCAGCGGCACAGATAGAGTCCAAGGGCAACCTAGCCTGGAAGGCTATAGAGGTGGCCAAAGCCCTAGTAGAATGACCTTTCGGTTTGATAGACAACTCTCTGTTTCTTAACTGATAGATGAAGGTAATAATGTGAGACAACCACCTGGACAGAGTCACTTTGCAAAATGGAAGACCCTGTTTGCCCCTAGCACAGGGAAGGAAAAGTTGATCCGACTTTCTTATATCCTTCGTTCTATGCAGGTAAAAATGCAATTGTCTATGAACATCCAGTTGGTGTAGTTTGTATTCTGCCTTGTTGGTGTGGTTAAGGAAAAACACAGGGAGGTCTATAGATTGGTTTAGATTATTCTCTGAGCAGACTTTCAGAAGGAAGGAGGGATTAGTTCTCAGGACAACCCTGTCCTTGTGAAAAACTAAATATGGAGGACGAACACTCAGTGCATGAAGTTCCGAGACATGTCTGGCTGAGGTAATAGCTACCAGAAAGAGAGTTTTCCAAGATAGGAACTTAATGGAGCAGGATGCAGCCGGTTCAAAAGGGGGCATAATCAAGGAGGCTAGTACCAAATTAAGGTCCCAAGGAGGAGGGGGATCTCTTACTGGGGGCCTAAGGAGAGTAGTCCCTCTGAGAAAAGCTTTGCACAGCTTATGAGACATAATGTTCATATTAAAAAAACCAACATGAAAATTAGAGATGGCCGCTAGTTGAACCCAGATAGTGGCAGAAGCGGACCCGGAATGGAAAAGCTCCGTTAGGAACACCAAGATTTCATGCACTGGAGCTGAAAAGGGATCTATGTTCCTAGCCTCTGCCCAACAAGAGAAACATTTCCATTTGCTAGCATAAGTCTTCCTGGTGGCGGATTTGTGAGAGGAGACAATAATCTCACGCACGGCTGGGGAAATGCTGGGAAGCCTGGCTAAGGTTGGAAATGGATCAACCAAGCTGTGAGCTGGCGTGTTTGGAGGGATTGATGCAGATCTCCTGATTAATGAATCAGTAGGTCTGGAATAGGATCCAGAGTCCAGGGCTGCTCGATGAGGTAACGATGCAGGAATGGAAACCAAATCTGTTGAGGCCAGTAGGGGGCAATGAGGATCATTTTGCAACCCAATGTAATAGCTTTCTGTATAAGTTTAGGTATAAGAGGGAACGGAGGGAAGGCATAAAGAAGTCCCTGAGGCCAATCGTGGACTAGAGCGTCTCTGGGAAGGTTATCGGGAAGCGGTAAAAGGGAGAAGTAGTTGCTGCATTTGGTGTTGAAGGGGGTGGCAAACAGATCGCAGCAAGGCTGTCCCCATTTGCGGAAGATCAGATCCGCAACTACCTGATTCAGAGACCACTCGTGAGGCAGGAGAATAGCTCTGATGAGCCTGTCCGCTATGACATTGGACTTCCCAGGGATGTGCGTCGCAATCAGAAATCGTTGGGAAGAAATCGCCCACTGCCAGAGTCTGAGTGCTTCTCGACATAGGGGGTAGGACCTGGTTCCGCCCTGTTTGTTGATGTACCACACCACTGACATGTTGTCTGTTTGAATTGCAATGGTCCCAGAAGGGAGAGAGTCCTGAAGGGCTTGCAATGCTAGGAGCATAGCTCTCATCTCCAAGACATTTATGTGCAGATGGTACTCGTGAGGCTGCCAAGTGCCTTGGACTGTCCTGCCCTGATAATGCCCCTCCCCACCCTATCAGTGAGGCACCCATGGTCACTGTGGCAACTGGAGGGGACTGAATGAAGGGTCTGCCCTGAGTCACTAGAGGGGAGACCATCCACCAGGAAAGGTGTCTTTTGCATGCTTCTGTAATCATGATCATATGAGACATGGGGAGCTGTTGGAAGGACCACTGTGTGAATAGAAGCCACTGAAGGATTCTCATGTGAAAATGGGCCAGAGGTATCAGAAGAATTGCCGCTGCCATAGAGCCTAGGGTTTGAAGGACATACCTGACTTGTACCCATTTGCACTGCATGAGGAATTGAACATGCTGGCGAATTGTGGACACCCTGTCCGAAGGTAGCTTTGCGTACATGCTCCTTGTGTCTAAGTCTGCTCCTATGTAAGTAATAGATTGACAGGGCAACAAGGCAGATTTTTTGAAATGTATAGTAATGCCTAGCTGAAAGCAAATTGAAATTGTGTAGTCCCTTGCTTGAAGAAGTTGATGCCTGGTAGTAGCAGTGAGGAGCCAGTCATCTAGATATGGAAACACCTGGAATCCTTGATGCCTCAGGTGAGCCGTGACCACTGCCATACATTTGTTGAACACCCTGGGGGCTGTGGTGAGACCAAAGGGCAGAGCTCTGAACTGATAATGACTGGCTCCCAGCCAGAAGCGAAGGCACCTCCTGGAGCGTCTGTCCATCTTGATACGATAGTACGCATCCTGGAGATCTATGGAGCACATCCAATTGTCCTGACCCAGAAAGGGTAGAATGGACTGTAGCGTGACCATCCGAAACTTTGTTCTTTGAACAGACTTGTTCAGTCTGCTGAGATCCAAAATAGGTCAACAGTCCCCTGTCTTTTTTTTGGTACCAAAAAGAACCTTGAGTAAGTTCCGGATCCGTATTGGTCTGCTGGGACTTCCTGGATGACTCTTTTTTTCTAGCAGTTTTGAAACTTCTATAACTGCTTGGTCCCTCAGATTGAGTGGAACATCTGGGGGGGACTTGCGTGATGGAAAAGGGGGTTGAAAGAATGGGATTCTGTAACCTCCGGATATGAATGAATGTACCCATTTGTCTTGCATTAGGTTTAGCCAGGCCTTTGGGTACATTGAAAGTCTTCCCCCGACTGCCTCCACAGGCAGACAACCGGGCAACACTTCAGGGATGTTGGAAGGGCTTGTCAGAGAAAGATTCTCTGCTGCCCTGATTCTGCGGACCACCTCTGCCATGAGGGCAGTGTCTGTTATTGTTATTTCCTCCTCTGCCCCTGGAGGAAAAATCACCACGTGCGTCAGGCGAAGCTCCCTGGGATTTGCAAAACCACATTTTCCCACCCTTCTGACCCTTGGGGTATGATCTAGAAGGAGTGGAAAAATGGACTCCCATGGCAGAGAGAGTCTTGCCTTCCTGCTCACACCTAGTGAGAGTGTCTTTCACTTGTGCTCCAAAAAGAAACTAACCGTCAAAGGGAGTGTTGGTGAATGACGCTCTGAAGGGTTCCGCAAAGTTACACAGCTGCATCCATGCATGTCTCCAAAGTGCCACACCTGTACCCGTGGCTCTACTTGCACCATCGGCTGCGTAGGAAATGAGCTTCATGGAGGAGATGACTACTGAGATAAGGGTTGCCAGCTGAGAAGCCACTTTAGCTTCAGCCCCTTCAGCTGATGGATCCTGAAGGGTATCTCCGAGCTTTTTCAGGAGATCCCTCTGATGCCTGGTGAAATGGCATAAGTAGTTCAGTGACCTCATGGAGAAGGTCGCTGAAGCAAACATACACTTCCCATATCTGTCCATGGTCCTTGTTAGGAGGATGGGCAGAAGAAGAAGTTTCCGCTAACTCCTTTTTAGTGGCTGCTGCTACCACCATGGCATCCACGGGAACACCTTTAGCAAGGAACTGTCTGTCCGGGGGAGCAGTAATAAATTTACTTGGCCTCCTTGGGGTTGGTTCCACTGTATCCGGGGCTGACCAAGCCCTTCAAGCCACCACCGACATTAGTGGATCGAAGGGTGGAGAAACCCAGGAGGTGGAGGTTCGGGAACCGAACGCATCCAGGAATACAGATTCATCCTCGGTAGGGGCAAGGGTATTCCAGTTCCCCCTCTGCTTAAGCATTTCTAGGATGTCCACAAAGGAAACATCTTCAGAGGGGGATCTCGGGGACCCTTCTGATTCATCCAAATCCGTATCCGAAGTGACAGACTCGGGGGAGTCAATGTGCTTCCTCTGGCGCTTCTTCTTCCGAGGGGGCTCCTCTGAATGATCAGGGGAGGCCTCGGAGGAAGAGAAAACACCCAATGGGGTGGTCTGGAGTGCTGGTTCCCCATGCTTGGGATCTGGAGGAGGGACAGAGGTTGATGCAGGCACTATGGGGGACGGAGCCAGTGGGGTCGAAGGTGGAGCTGACTGGGAGGCCAGCACACTCCTCATGACATCGAAGGTGTCCCTGCCACGATGCAGAGAAGGCTCCAGCTCTGAAGAGACCGGAATCCTCCTCCACACCGAGGGAGATGGCTCCGAGGCCAATGTAGGAGCCATGCTCACCTGCGCTGATGCTCCGAGAGGGAGAGCAGGGTCAGACAAGGGTCCAATGCCACTTGCCCCCTTGGAGCCGACGAGGGAGTCTCTGCACCCAGATCCCTCGACAGAAGGCACCATCGATGGGATCAGAGCTGACGATGGATCAGAAGGAGAAATCATAATCGAAGCCAATGGTTCCATGACTCGAACCCCAATAAACTCCGGCTCCGAGCGCAATGGAGTCGGAGGAGGAACATTGATAGAAATGGACAGAGCAGACACCTGATGAGGAGGGCTGGACAACATTTTGGCCAGTGCCTGTGACTTCAACAACCTACTGACCACTCTCTCCATGTCATGGTCTGAGAGCCTAGAGGACCGAGAAGAATGTGAAGATCTATGACTACGGTCACTCTGCAAAAGGGGAGACCGAGGAGCCAAATGAATGGAGTCTAGCGAAGGGGAACTCGGTTTTTTTTTAGTCCTTGATGGCTCCGAGAGTACTGGTGGAGCCGACAATGAAGCAGTTTCCTTGGTTCCAGCCAGAACCAAAGAGGTAGTAGGCAAGGTAGGGGCCAATGACGGCTCCGAGCTGGGAGCCAATGATTTGGCCGGTTTAGGAGATTTCACTGGCTGAGCCTTGGCCGGTGAATCCTGACGCTTGAGAAGACCTCTCAAAATAAGTTTATTTTTGCGCTCCTGCAGAACTCTTGGGCTAAATGCATGGTAGATAGAACAAGAGTCCTGCAGGTGCACAGCGCCTAGGCAATAGAGAAAGAAGTGTGCCCATCTGTCAGAGACATCTTCTGACAACATGAGTCACACTTCTTGAATCCCGACACTTTAGTTTCTTTAGACATACCCTGTCTAAAAGCTTAGGCCAACAGGCCACACAAAAATTGACCCAATAAAGTTAACAGGCCAGCACACGAAAATGGATAACACTACCACTAAGATAATATACATATATATATATATATATATATATATATTTTTTTTTAAACTAGGGAGCCTCTAACTCAAACGGCTACCTACCAAAGACTAAACACAACCACAGGAGGGGGAAGGGAGAACTCTCTAATTTAAACGAGTTCTAAGGGGGAAAAAAACTACCAAACACTAGCTAAATGTACTAGTTATCACTATGTAAATATTACAACAATTATATAAAACAACAGATATCTAAAAGAAAACCCTAATCTGACACAAAAAAGCAGATTAATAAAGTTATACAAACCTGAGCCAGTAACCATGAATCTCGGAGCTGAAGCGGCAAACGAGATCTGGGTAGCTAGCGCTAGGCATCATGGGATAAGGGGTAGCCTCGAGCCAGTAAACAGCTCTCGAGCTATAGACGATGGCCGAGTCAAGCCAAGGATCCCCAACAAGCAAGAAACGAAGGCGAGATAGACAACTTAGCATCAGAAGTCACCACTCTTCCCCTGTACCAGGACATTGAGAGTAAGTTCTACATTCTGAAAGCAATCTATGGTGATTTGCGTCACTATAGATTCTGAAAGCAATCTATGGTGATTTGCATCACTATAGATTGCTTTCAGGAGTTGAGTGAGTTGTGGTCTAAATTAGACAATCATCTAAGTGAGGGTAAATATGGACGCCTGTCATCTGGCAGTAGGCAATAACTGGCAACAAACACTTGGTAAATACTCTGGGTACAGTAGACAATCCAAATGGTAAAGCACAAAATTGATAGTGATCGCCCTGCATGGAAGTGAAAGAATCTCCTGTCCTCCAAATGCATCACTTTTTCTTTTCCCAGGGAAGTTCCTAACACAATTTAATTTTTCAGAATGGGTTGCTTGGACTTATGTAGTCCATGAAGTATGGCTCCAGGTTGACCAAGTCCTGTGGGAATACCCAGGTGGAAAAGGCAGGTGGCTCAGACATCTTTGGCTAGGCAAACTTGTCTGCATCCTAGGATTGGATGGATGAGGCTTCAGAGAAGACAGACCATTAAGTTGTGGGTGGACAGCCAGATATCAATTTGGTACATAAGTAACTCTTCCCTTAGCATCCTCTTGGTTATTTTGTCCTCACTCAGTATCATCAGAATGTTAATATCAGAAGCTGTGAGCTGCTTAGGAGCTTCACACGGAACTGACATTGGTCTTTTATCAGTATATGAAGAGTGGACCTGAGTCAAGGTAGCCTCCTTGGGTGTCATGCCACAGGACGAGTGTGGGGCTGCAAAGGTACCTTAAATGCATCAGTGATCCTATATGGAGTCAGATACTAAAATGTTTTTGGCCTCTCTGACAAACTTCTCCTTCAGACATTTGTCCTTATGCTTCTAGGGATGACAGCCTGGGAACTGAGGAATGCCATGGCTTGAGAAGACCCAGCCCCATCTGACCTAGTGTTGCTAAAGGGATTCATCCCTATGCCCGAGTATCTTGGAATTAAACATAGCACAGAACAGACAGTTAAAGCTTCATGCTAAGGCCCTTAGCAAAAGGCAATAAGAATGATCATCTTTGTGGGGCTTTGTTACTCCACACAAGAGGCAGTCATTAACCTGCTTAAACATTAATAAATTTCAGACAGCTGACTAGGATGCTGTGTTATTTCCAACTGGCTGATGGACTGATGACGCTAAGAAATGGAGTCTTGCATGCCAGAGACATGGCAAGAAGGATGGCACTGAGTGACATACCTCTTTTACCACCACCAATGGTCAGATGAAGCTGTCTGTTGGCTTGGGGATGGAGAAAGATTCTGGTATTTGGGCAGGCTACTGGCTTTAGAATGGCAGGAAGTTCCAAGACTTTGTACATCAACACTGACTATGATGACCATCCACCTTAGCCTGGGACAAAAAGAAGTCACCATCAGTATCTTAGGGGAGTCCTTCTCTATCTTCAGAAAAACCCTGGATATCAGTGGAAACAGTGGAAAAGCATATAAGAACATTCCCTTCCAGGCCTGTTTGAAAGGAATACTGAAGCAGAGTTTCTTTAACTGTCTATTTTGAAAGGAAACAAGCAGATATTCTCTAATTTTTATTTATTTATTTAACATTTGTTTACCAGGAAAGTCCAACTTGGAACGAAGCCAATTTTCAGCGGAGGCCCGAGGAGAAATGCTCCAGATGCACGTCTTGGTAATGGGGGAGGAAATAGGAGCACCTGGAGGAAACTCACAGCATGATAGGTGTAGCTCCCATTCATAAGGGTCTGTTACAGTTCCTGTTCAGCATATCTGTGATGAGGTTTTCCTCTGACAGAATGCATGAATTCTGCAGGGTCATACTAAGCAGAGTTGTTACATCCCAGGCTATAATGGTAAGTCTGCAAAGAGGGTAAGATCTTGTATTCCCCTGTTTGTTTATATAACACATTACTGTGGTACTGTCGGAGATTACTTGCAGAGGTCCTGATGACCAAAGCTGATTGATGGTTTCTAAAGCATATATTACAGCCATATTTCCATTGATAATTATGTGATTTTTGTCTGCCATGTTTGTTTCACAGACCTTGAACTTGTACCTCTTTGGTTACAGCTCCCCAAGAAAAGTCTAAGGCACTGGTTGTAAAAGACTGAGTAGGAGGAGGAAGAAGGGGAGACCTGGATGGTGAGATAAATGGTCCAACTACCAAAGCAACTCTCTTCTTACAAATCCCAGCACTGGAATATGAAGAGAGACTTTTGACTGATTTGAGTTGCACTGAATTTTATACCTGTAAAGTATAGCTAAGGGAATCATGATAATCACAAAGGCCATGAAACTCCGAATCCTGACATATTCTCTGGCTGATGTTAGAGATTCGGCAGCAATGATCTGGGGATTTCTTTCTACAGTTCTAATCTGTCCAGAGTCAGAAAGGCCCTTCATAGGAATGTACCCAGAAAACCTATCCTGTGTGAAGGAATGAGAGGCGATTTCTGCATGTTCACCTGGAACCCCAGAGCAGGAGTTCCTTGACTAATGTCAGACAGTCTCAAAATTTGGAAAAACAGTTTGCAAATATAAGACAATCAAATATGGAAAGATGAGAATGCCTTGCTATTGGCAATAAGCAATTACCGGACGCAGGCACTTTGTAAATACCCTTAGTGCAACATATAGTCCAAAGGGCAAGACAGAGAACTAAAAATGTGAGCCAGATATGGAAAATTTTAAATATCTGAATTATTTGCATATTACAAAACAGTGTATGAAACCTCTCTGTGTGGAAGATTTTCAGTCCATATATCTCTAATTAATTACTGTATATTAATCAGATCAGACAATAGTAGTAGTAGTAGTGAACTTAAACTCGTCTTAAGTCAAAAAAATAATAAAAAATATATAATTTGAAATATTGTACAGAATTACTAAATATTCAAAAGTAATCCAAGCAAGGCAGGCAGTCTGTTTCCAGTCGAAAATCCTTTATTAAGTACACAGACAAGCGATCCAAGTAAAACAAAAATAACAGAGTAATAGTAATAGTAATAACAGTAGTAATAGTAATAGTACAATAGTAATAGTATAAAATAACAGGTTTTAAGTTCCAGATCCTGGATCACATTGACATGGGTGATCTTGAAGGAGACATCCCGAATATTCTGGAGAAACATGAAGTCATGTGGCAATTAAGGCTGAACTCTTTTAGGAACCCTGGACTATACTACTGTTCAATTAAAAGTGTACTGGAACTTAGAAAATTGCCACATTGTTTACATGACTAATTTTATTTTATTTTATTCTACCAATTGGGTTTAAATACCATGTTAAATCAGTTTTAATTTAAGCGTATATTTTGTTTCCATCATCATACATTTTTTCTTATTCTTTTTTTTCTTTTTTCCACTTTATTCAAAATGATGTGTAATAACAATACTGATTATACTATAACATTTTTATAGATATTTTTATAGATAGTTTTTAGGGTTCTTGTACACAGACCTGAAGAAGTCTAGAAGGATGAAAGCTATCTTTGTTAACAATAGGTTATGAAAATAGAATATGATTTTTACAATTGATTTTTTACATGCAAAGTGTATATGTATATATTTATATATATTTTGATTGCCAAATGGACTAAGGGTGATATATTTCCAGCCATGTAGTATATTGTCTTAGATAAAATCACAGACTTAATAATCTATTTAATAATCTGGTTAAATAAGAGGTACCAGTAAAAGACAGCCCCTGCACGTAAGGCAATTGCACAGCTTGAATTCAAACACAGAAACCAGCAATCTTGTTGGTTTAAATAAGAGGTACCACATCATTACAAATTTTATTTAAAGTACATAAGGATTATATTATTATGACAGCTACTAAGTAGGGCATGACCAGCTCGAATGTCACACTGATGGGGGAAGGGATGTGAATTTAACATGTGTACCAATATCACTTTGTTTTACAGGACAATAAACCACTCCCTTGCCTGATAAAAAGTATATATATATTTAGAAAGCTTGTGAGGAAACTATTACTCTGTTATTTTTGTTTTACTTGGATCGCTTGTCTGTGTACTTAAAGGATTTTCGTGTGGAAACAGACTGCCTCCTTGCTTGGATTACTTTCGAATATTTAGTAATTCTGTACAATATTTCAAATTATATATTTTTTTTTACTTAAGACGAGTTTAAGTTTGCTACTTCTACTACTATTGTCTGATCTGATTAATATACAGTGATTAACTAGAGATATATGGACTGAAATTCTTCCACAAAGAGAAGTTTCGTACACAGTTTTGTTTTTGGACCCACTATACTTGTTTATTAGGTTGTTTGAGACTTCGGGGATACCATGGAGATTGCTTGTAATTATTTGTATATTCATACATGCTAAGCATATTTTAAGTGTGTAACTGAAAAAATGAGATGAAGTAGCATCTTCAACTTTGGGATTTTGACATAGACATCGAGAAAGGAGAGGTCTAGGACTAGTCTACAGATTCCTTTCTTTGGCACCAGAAAGATTCTTGAATAAGACTTATTTCCCAGTCTGATCTGAAGGCACTTGTTTTGTGACCTCCAAGAATAACATTTGTTCCAGCACTGGAAAAAACAGGGATGTTTGAATACAGGATGAGGAAGAATCCTCTGAAAAGGAGGAAGAACTCCACTGCCATCTGCATCATTGCTGAATTATTCTCAGAACCCATTTGTCTGAGATTATCTTATGCCACTGAAGAAAATTTAGACCTAGATTGTTGGATAGATTTAAAGGATTGCCAGGATGGGAGGGTGTGGAAATCATTAAGGGAAAAATACTTATTCTGATTTTTTTGGACTACCCTTGGGGCTCTGGGAAGTTCCCTCCTTATTTTTTGAGCCTCCTTGTTATTTTTTCTTTTTTTTTTTAATTTCTGTTTGCTTGCACCTTTGCTGAAAGTGTTCAGTTTGTTTCTTGTAAAAGGTCTCTAAAGGTAAATAAAGTTCTTACTGAACTTATAAAAGGAGGCGGCCACGGTGGTGCAGCGGTTAGCGTTGCCACCTCACAGCAAGAGGTTTTCCGTTTTCATCCTCGGCTGGGGTTCCTTCTGTGCAGAGTCTGCATGTCCTCCCTGTGATCTCGTGGATTTCCTCTGGCTGCTCTGGTTTCCTCCTACATCCCAAAAACATGCTGTAGGTGGATTGGATACTCTAAATTGGCCTCAGGCATGAGTGCGTGCATGTGTGTGCCTTCCGTGGAAGGTTGGGTGCCGGGCTGGCAACTCGATGCCGTAAAACTCCACTGCCAATCATGAGCGGACAGGTGATCCACTGTGGCAACCCCTAACTGGAAAAAGCTGAAAGAAGAAGACTGAACTTATAAAAGGAGGGTTGATCCCAGTCACCCCTTGAACTTTCCCTCCAAAATCTTTTAAGGACCTCAGCAGCAGCAGAGAGACCATACAATATACTTTTGTCAAGGGGAGAGTTTAAAATCTCAGCTTTAACATCTTCTGGTAAGTTTTGAGAATATAACCAAGCAAATGTCCTCATAACCGAACCAAACCAATAGCAGCAGCTCTGGATATAGTATCTGCATAATCATAGGAGCACTTTATGGAGTGCTTGGTTACCTGTGAAGTAGAAACTATTAAAGAATTGACATATGCTTTTAACACTGAAAGAAGGTTAACTGTTAATTTCTTCATTTTTCAGAAGAAGCTAATAAAACGTTTTACATATGAGCCTGGCAATTTAGATTAATGAAAGTTAAGATAGGAGAAGAATGAACCTTGTTCTTTCTGACAAAGATGGAAAAGCTTTCAATAGATCTGGGAAGAGAGTTAGTGCTCACAAGATGTTTAGCAGCAGATGGCTTGGGTAAAGAAATAACTGCTGGATCTGATTTGGGATTAGAAAATAGAAGAAAATGGTTATCTACAGACACTCTTGGAGGTTGACAGTCTATTGCAGGCTGTTAAGAGAACATTCTCTAATGCCGGTAAAACAGGAAGAACAGCTGCAGACTGTGGAAAACTCAGCTGTAACAAGTCATACTATCAGAGGCTGGGATTTCATTTTGTTCTACTGAAATAATTTGTTCATTATTAATTAAAATTTCATTAAAAAAATTATTCTGGAAGGAAAAACTGAAGAAACACTTCCTGCAGGATCTGAATCATCTGCTTGAGGAGAATTTATCGAAGAAACTCTCTCCTTCGTGTCCCTGCTCTTCCAATTAGAATCAGTGTTAGAAAGACAGGCAATGTTTTTTTAACACTCAGTTAAGAAACAGGGTTTAAAGAAAAAACAAGGGATTAGAGTAGACCTTTAGCAAAACCCAGCAAATCTTCTCCATCCACAGTGACAGAAACAGGAGGAACTATATGCAGAAATTGTCTTTCCTTTTCCTAGAGAACCCTCTGGAAAAGGACAGACTCACGGCAGGGGGACTTATCCAAGATTCAGGTTTCTTAGCCAAGCTGTGCAGTAAAATTTTCTCACTCCTGTGAGGCAGACAAGAGTGGTTTTCCCTGCCCACAGAGGAAAACCCATCAAATGCAGAGGACATGCCTGAACCCTGGTACTTAGCAGTGTCCAGGAGCTGCATCAGCACAAACAATATGCAAAGATAAGCAGTCTGAGGAACCAGATCTGGCCACAGCACAGTTACCCATCAGTGGCTGAGGCAGTGGAAAAGCTGGCCTATACCTGAAGACTTCTAGAAATGCTGGTTTTCTGGCAGATGGGGGAAGGCAGAACCAAAAAGCCAGATACATTTTTCCATGTTAAATGGGGAAAAAGAGCCCAACAAGTGGCTAGCAAATCATGGGCTAGTCAGTGAACCTACTGACAGAAAATTCACCGTATTGAGATAAAAAACAGTGACAACCTCCAAAACTAATACTTCTAGTCTCTAGAAATATATTTTTACACCAAACAGCAGATTTAAAAACACACAAATCTTTATAGGTTTTTTCACAGAAACATTTTCATAGGAAAAGCTCATTTCTGGTAGAAAATATAAAAGTACCTAAAAATGTCCTAGCATAAATTAACAATTTTCTTTAGAAAAACACATTTTTTTTTTAAATATTGATGAAAAGGAAGGTTTTCTCCAGAAGGATACTTATCTGCCCATCCTTGCAGGAGTGCTAGCTGACCATCAGTTCCATGAAGCCTGCAAGGAAACCCCAATTCTGGGGAAATAAATGTCTAAAGTTATGGGGCCCTAACCATGATTGTTATGCATCTCTCCTTGAACCCCACAGCCTTCAGGATGCATGGAATGTATCCTAGAACTTTGAATACTGACTGGTTTACAATGCATACTGCAACAGTGATCTAATAATGAATATTTAATGTGGTGGTAATGAGGAGTGAAGGACAAATTAAAAACAGTTTTAGTGCTACCAGCTGTGAAAGCTACAAGCCCAGCTAGCTAGAATTTTGTAAATAATTATATGTCATTTGTGAATAGTAATATGATTTGTATGCGAGTCCTACAAATGTAAGATAACTGTTATGTGCTGAGCTTCAAGAATGTAACCACAGTGTGCCCTACTAGAAAAGAACAGAGTTAACTTGCAAAACTCAAAGAAAATAAGTTGATAAGTAAATAGTTTTACGACTGTGTTTACCACAGCTAGAAGACAGAATGTACAGGTTTCAAAGGTAAAAGTGTGTAACTGTCTTACGACTTCCAGTTTCAGGCAAGCTTCTAAGAGATTAGTATTCTTGACACTGAGGTGCTAACATTTAGGTTTCTGTTGGCCTGGAAACTAAGGGCAGAGGTGTCAAAGAATTATGTAATCGGAGATAACCCAGCAGAAATGTTTAATAGTAATTTAAGAACTATCTCAGAGAGTGAGCCTGTGCATTTTGTATTTGTCTCTAGAGCTAGAAAAGTCCATTCAGCACTTGTATTTGCCTTGCAAATAGTAAGTACTAGATTACAGTATTTCTCTTAGAGATAGATATGAATATAGCAAGATTAGTCTAGATGTTTTCTGTATTTATATGAGACTGTCCTGCAATTTTGTTTTGAAATAAATCCTGTGATTCTGAGCTCTGTTATCACTGTGTTGAGTCATTCCTAGGTTCACAGGTGTTTACTAGGCTAATGACCACAAGGGCCTTTTTAAGCCTAGCCATGCATCCCAAATCTCTGATGAATTCTGATACACTTGATAAGTGTAAGCATTGGCCTGGGAGATGAACAATTTGCAGGTTACCTGTTTGCATCAGAAACATAGGTGCCAAACCAGGGATGAATTTCTGGTTTCCCGGCCCAACTGTCCAAGTTGCTCATGAATTGGATTAGGGAGGAACTCTGCTTCACATGGATGGAGAGCCTGCTCCACAGACTGGGTAGTCTCTGCGATACATACCTATATCTCCATCAGGTCCTACTTATATCACAGGCAAGGTTTAAGAGTTTAGAACAGTTAATTCTGGTAATGTTTGTTTTATAGATATGCAGGAGGTCCATCAGAGTGGGGTTTGATAATGCCCTGTATGCCAGGCATAGATCTCCCCTCAAAAGCCTGCAGGAGGCAGAATACAGGGATAGGGCCTTGAGGTGGTCTGCATAGAACATATTACTTATGTCCTGTATTATTTTAGTGAGGAACTTCTGTGGATGTTCCAGTTGTTGGATATACCTGGATAGGTACATACCAAATGAGTATTTTCTTGTGCTTTTATTATTAAATATATTTAAACATTTTAATTGTGGGTGGTTTGTTTAGAGATATTAAGCTCTTAGAGTACTTGCATATGTATTTGGTGACACTCTTAAATAGCCTTAGTCTTGGACACACTTACCATTTGGATAATACTAACATTACACAGTAGAATTGGTCACCCTTTGGGAAGGGCCTTATAGTAGCTGATGAGTGGTTGGTGGCAGCTGGGACTACCTTATAGTCTGGGCAGAAAGGGGCATAGCTAGTGAACCTGTGCCAACCTTCCTCAGGAGTGTGTGTGTTTGTATATAAATCAAATCTCAAAATTTGTGTATGTGTGTGTGAGCTACTTGGGCAGGGACACGAAGCGCTGGTTGGACAGAGGGTACTGGAGGCTTTGGCTTGACCACTTGGCTGAAATCTTAACCCTATAACTGTGCCGGTGGGGAGTCTTATTGGGGATCTGAATAAAGAGAGAGAAACCAGCACCAGACTGACTGTGATCTGTGTGCTCTTAAGGGAAATCGTACTTTACTGTGTGTGTACTTGTTATCTTCCCAATGTGCACATCCCTCACTGGTGAGGATTGAGGCTCCTTGATTACTGAGTCAATGCAGGGGCATCACATATTACCTGGTGGCAGTGGTGGGATATACACATCAAACATTAATTAGTTGATAGTGATGAGACAGCCGCATCACAGATTAATTGGCTTGGAGTGATGTGGATATTGAATTCCTGTAGCTTGTGTACAGTGATCATTGAAGGTGCTTGTACTCTTAATCTGCCATGCAGTGAACATTCAGAGTTCATATCACAATTGTTTTATTTTTTTTTGTTAGCTTAGTTAGTCAGGGAGAACAGGCAAGCATGTCAGCAAAGGAGTATGGCAAGCTGACAAAGAGCCACTTGGCTGAGATGTGCCAGGCTAAAGGACTGGTGCATGCTAACCTGACTAAGGCAGACATGACTGTAATTTTAGTCACAGCTGCATCAGAAAATAGCAACCAGGAGGACAATAAGACTGTCCGTGGAAATGTACAACTCTCAGAAAATGGACAGCTCAACCTTTCCACAGAGGATGTAAAATCATTCTGAAGTTAAAGAGACTTGAACTAGAGGCCAAGAATTTGGAAAAAGAGGCAGCAGAGAGAATGAGGCATCTAGAGACTGAGGAAAATGAGAAACAGCTACACCTGGAAGCTGAGAAGAAGGAGAGGCAGAGGCAACAAGAAAAGGAGAGGGTGACTCTTCTCCAGAGTCATGGAGGTAAGGGGGGAGGGAGTAACCGAACCGCAGAAGCAACAAAGGTAGTAAACTTCTTCCTCAATTTACAGAGGGGGATAAGTTTGATAGTTTCATTCATATGTTTGAGAGGGGATATAAACAATATGATGTTGACCAAGGGCTCTGGGTACGGTTCCTCACCCCCTTACTCTTTCCAAACTGTCTGATAAGGACTGCTTAAATTATAATGTTGTAAAAAACTGTTTGCCAGAATGTTTTAAGTTAACATCTGAAGCTTATAGGAAAAGTTTCATGAGCATAGATGTAAAGCAGATAAAAGTGTGTGTGAATATGTTGGTGAACTAAGCACTTATTTTCATAGGTGAGTGAGTGGATGTCAGGTCACCACTTTTGAAAGGCTGCCAGATCTTTCGGAGAGGGAACAAGCCCTTAGCACGTTGCCTGAGGACATGATAATCTGGTTAGCTGATAGACAATGCCTTACTGTAGATGAGTTCAGGAAGAAGGGAGACCTATACCTAGCAAGCAGGACATCCCTGCACAGGGAAGGGACACCCAGTGCTGCTCCTGGGTCAAAGGGAACCCATGGTGGGCAGCCCAGACTACCCCCAACAGAATTTGCCAGTAGCAGGGGAAGCCACTAGTCCAGGTACATGTCCAGGACCTAGGATTAAATGTTTTAAATGCAACCAATGGGGCCATGTAGCACACAGATGTCCATGGAGGCAAGGTGGGAAACAAAAGGTGGGAGAGTCAGTAAGTGGGAATGACAAAATGCCAGCAGTAGGTTGTCTTGAGACAACAAGGGTACCAAACTACCACTCTGCAGATGTCCTGATAGGGAATGATTTTGATAATGCAGTACCATGTGTTCATGTAGTTACACACAGTCAGGCTTGGAGACAAGCATGTGGGTCTAGTAGCAAACTTGCAGCCAGGACTGGTGAGGTGTTTTTTCAGGGAAGGAGCTACCCTGTAGCAGTGAGACTGAAGGTGCCCACAGCTGCTTGTGGGTATTGATGTTCCCTTGGACAGAGTGACTGCAAGGGCAGAGGAGAGATGAGTAGTAGTACCTAGGCTGACAGTGAGGCACCCCTGTCGGAGGATACCAGACTTCCTGTGGAAGGGGAGCTGGGAAAGGTTACAAAGAGAGAGCTGAGACAGGCTCAGCTCTCAGACTCTACATTACAAGGCCTGAGGGAGGTAGCTATTGAGGCACCTGATTCTCAAGGGAAGGGGGCATCTGTATACTTGGACAAAGGGTTACTATAGAGAGAATAGACCCATGAGGGAGGGCTAGAGAGTGAAAGAACAAAGGAGTTGTTAGTGCCTAGAGCCTACCATCTGGCACTTCTAGCCATAGCCCATGATATTCCCTTTGCAGGCCATAAGGGCATAAAACATACAAAGAGATGTATTATGCAGAAATTTTATTGGCATGGGATTTCCAGAGATGTAAGAGGGTACTGCAAGACCTGTAAGCAGTACCCAAAAGTAGGCAAGGCAGGAGACAAGGTGAAAGCTCCTTTGATGCCTTTGCCTGTGATTGAGGAGCCATTTCAGAGGGTAGCTATGGATATTGTGGGGCCTCTGAGTACCCAAAGAGCCACAGGGAAAAAGTATATCCTAGTGGTAGTAGATTATGCTACCAAATGCCCTGAGGCAGTGGCTCTGTCCTCCACTGAGGCAAAAAGGTGGCAAATGCTTTGTTAGAGATTTTCAGCAGGGTAGGTTTTCCAAAAGAAATACTGACTGACAGAAGTGCCAATTTTATGTCAGACCTGTTGGCTTGTCTGTGGAAGTACTGTGGGGTAAAGCACCTAAAGACCACCCCTACCATCCCCAGACTAATGGCCTTGTTGAGAGGTAAAACTCTATGCTCAAGTCCATGCTACAAGCACTTGCAGACCAGTTTAAGAGAGGGACAGGGACAAATATTTGCCCCATCTGTTTGCTTACAGAGAGGTTCCCCATGAATCTACAGGTTTTTCACCCTTTGAGTTGCTATATGGGCATAGGGTGAGGGGACCTCTAGATTTATTTTGAGATGAGTGGGAAGGTGGTGTGAATCCCACAAGGAGTCTGTTGTGGCATATGTCCTAAATCTCAGGATAAGGCTCGGGGAACTCATGGGCTTGGCCCAGGAGAACCTAGCAGAAACCCAACTGCAGAAAAACGTCAAGTATGACAGGAATGCTCAAGCTAGAGAGTATGCTGCAAGGCAGCAGGTAATGGTTCTTATTCCTGTCAGACACAACAAGCTGCAGGCAGCTTGGGAGGGACCCTACAAGGTGATAAGGAAGGTCAGTGATGTTAGCTACATGGTGGAATTGCTAGGCAGGGGCACAAACTGTACCATGCTAACATGATGAAACCTTACTGTGATAGGGAGACCCTTGTGCTGAGTATTTGCAGTGGATTACAGGAGGAATTTGAGGGAGATCTGGTGAATGATCTCAGTGAGGCTCGGACTGACACCTCAGTGGAAGGGATAGCAATGTCCCAGCACCTATCCCCGACAAAGGTTTGAGAAATCCGAGTCGTGTTACAGGAGTTTGGTGACATGTTCAATGAGAAACCAGGGTGCACCCACCTGGTGCAGTACCATGTGTATACAAGGACCCCAAAGGCCTATTAAGCAGGCCCCTTATAGAGTGCCTGAGAGATTCAAACAGACTCTGAGGGAGGAGATACAGGAAATGTTGGAACTAGAGGTAATTCAAGAGTCCAGCAGTCCCTGGTCCTCCCCAGTGGTGCTGGTACTAAAGAAGGATGGCAGCACAAGATTCTGTGTGGACTACAGGAAATTAAATAGTCAGACAGAGTCAGATGCTTACTCCATGCCTAGGACAGATGAAGGCCTAGAGCAGCTGGGTGAGGCTAAGTATCTTGCCACCACTGATCTCACCAAACGGTTACTGGCAGGTGCCCTTGACTCCCAGTGCTAGATAGCTAGAGAGAGGTCAGCCTTTGTGAACCCTTTTGGCTTGTACGAGTTCACAAAGATGGCATTTAAGATGAAAAATGCCCCAGTGACTTTCCAGAGGCTGGTAGATCATATCCTAGCAGGAGTAGGAGATTTAGCTCTTGCTTACCTAGATGATATTGTCATCTACAGCCATTCCTAGAAAGAGCACCTTCAGCATGTCAGGGAGATGCTTGGCAGACTACAGAGGGCAGGGTTGACCATTAAGCCCAGCAAATGTCAGGTGGGTATGGCAGAGGTCTCCTACCTGGGACTCAGAATGGTGAGTGGGAAGATCAGGTCAGAACCTGCCAAAGTAGAAGCCATTCAGGCATGGCCTGCACCTGTTACGAAAAAGCAGGTGAGGGCATTTTTAGGGAAGCAGGGTACTACAAAAAGTCCATCCCCAGTAATAGTACCATAGCTGCTCCCCTCACAGACCTGACAAGGAAAAACAGGCCAGATAAGGTAGTGTGGACCCCAGTATGTGAGCAGGCATTCCAGAAGCTTAAAGGAGCTTTAGGAGGACCCCTGTGTTAGCCATTCCAGATTACAGAAAATAATTTGTTGTGCAGATGGATGCTTCAGACGATGAGATGGGGGCTGTACTTAGCCTGATTTCTTCAGAGGAAGAAGAGGACCCAGTGGTTTATCTCAGTCGTAGGCTCCAACCAGGGAGGAATGCTATACAGCTGTAGAAAAGAAATGTCTAGCCATAGTGCGGGCACTGCAAAAACTTCAGCCTTATCTGTATGGAAGAAAATTCATTGTAGTTACAGACAATCCCTTAACATTGCTACGGTGAAGACAGGGAATGGGATAAGGTATGCCCAGATAGGCTCAACTCTCTCAAGCAACGTTTCTTAAGGGTCACTCGAAAAACTCGCTTGAGTTCTCGCGAGGGGAGAATTGTGAAGCCTGCCAACCCAGCTGGCTAGAATTTTGTAAATAATTCTGTGTCACTTGTGAATAGTAATATATTTATGCTTGTCCTACAAATGTAATAAAACTGTATGCTATGTGCTGAGCTTCAAGAATGTAACCTCAGTGTGCCCTACTGGAAAAGAACAGAGTTAACTTGCAAACTCTAAGAAAATCAGTTGACAAGTAAAGAGTTTTACAATTGTGTTTATGACTGCCAGAAGACAGAATGTCTGCAGCTAGAAATTCTTTCTATTGTTTGGAAACAGAAAAAATTACAGGTTTCAAAGTTAACAGTGTGTAACTGTTTTACGACTTCCTGTTTCAGGCAAGCTTCTAAGAGATAAGTGTCAGCTTCTAAGAAATAAGTATTCTTGACACTGAGGTGCTAGCTTTTAGGTTTCTGTTGGTCTGGAAACTATGGGCAGAGGTGTCAAAGAACGATGTAATCTGAGATAACCCAGCAGAAATGTTTAATAGTAATTTAAGAACTATCTCAGAGAGTGAGTCTGTGCATTTTGTATTTGTCTTTGGACCTAGAACCATCCATTCAGCACTTGTATTTGCCTTGCTCATAATAAGTACTAGATTAAAGTATTTCTCTTAGAGATAGATAGGACTATAGCAAGATTAGTCTAGATGTTTTCTGTATTTATGTGAGACTGTCCTGCAAAGTTGTTTTAAAATATTTCCTGTGATTCTGAACTCAGTTGTCACTGTGTTGTTATTGAGTATTGTATTGTGCTCTAATTATTTATTATTAAATGCATTTAAACCTTTTAATTGTGGCTGGTTTGTTTAGAGACATTTAAGCTCTTAGAGTACTTGCATATGTATGTGGTGTCACTGTACAGGCTACTCTTAAATTGCCTTAGTCTTGGACACACTTACCATTTGGATAACATTACACAGTAGAATTGGTCACCCTTTGAGAAAGGTCTTATTGTAGCTGATAAAGGTGGTTGGTGGCAGCTGGTACTACCTTATAGTCTGGGCAGAATGGGGCATAGCTAGTGAACCTGTAACAGCCTTCCCCAGGAGTGTCTGTGTGTTTGTATATAAATCAAATTTCAAAGTGTGTGTGTGTATGTGTGTGTGTGTGTGTGTGTGTGTGTGTGTGTGTGTGTGTGTGTGTGTGAGCTACGTGGGCAGGGACACAAAGAAATGGTTGAACAGAGAGGGTGCTGGAGGATTTGGCTTGACCACTTGGCTGAGATCTTTACCCTATAGCTGTGCCAGTCAGAGTCTTATTGGGGATCTGGATAAAGAGAGAGAAAAAAAACAGCACTGTGATCTCTGTGTGCTCTTAAGGGAAATTGTACTTTACTGTGTGTGTACTTGTTATCCTCCCAATGTGCACATTCCTCACTGGTGCTAGTGGTGAGGATTGAAGCTCCTTGATTACTGGGCCAGTGCAGGGACTTCACACCAGCATTTACACACAAGAAGCAAGGTGCAGCCAATGCAGTTAGTGAAACTGGTTCAATATACATAGACAGCCACATTCAAAAATAATGACCTTCTGACCATCAAGTCTCTCTCTTAATTGGCCTGTTCTTCCAAAATAACAACACTGCGGTAAGAAATATACTTGAGGATTACATGGATATCACTAACAGAGCTTAGGAACACTATGATACAGTTATGGTTAGTTTGTGTCATGCCAACTATTGTGTGTGTTGCAAAAGGTATCTGGTACAGATGTTTAGAATGTTTACAGTATTAAATACATGACCTGAAATCATTATCTCAATAACAGATATCAGGTGGATCTATGGTGACTATGCAGTTGCAAAGAGCATGAACATTGTTTTAACTTAATTAAAAAGCACTTACAAACAAAAACTCTTTCTATGAGTTAAAAAAAGAAACTCCCTACATCTTCAAGCAGGAATCTACATCATGATCTTAACATGCCCACTCCAATGACCAGATAAAGAGCACATTTCAATAAATCGATGAAAACTACAACTTGCACACAATTTTCATCTAGCAAATGCAATTCCACTATGACTTGATTTTAGGATTTAAATCATTTTAATTTGCAATTAATACAGGCTTCCCAATCAAGTCAGATATTAACAAATATGGCATGACAACTCAATGCAGTGTCATGGATTTTACTTTAATATTCACATGTATACATTACTCAAAAGCACACAACACACATGCATGATCAAAGGGTTAGTAGATTATAGTTTGGGTGCACACCATCCGCTGAATTTACAAGCAAGGTGACCAAAATAAGAATTTTTCAAAGAAGGGAGGCCTAATGTATCCTCATGTGGGGGTTGGCACCAACTTTACTAGTCTTACTCTTAGGCCTCTGCATCTCAGTGAAACAGATGACTGACAGACAAAGTAACATATGTCTCACTATTTTCTGTTGTGCACTAACCTCTGACTACCCAGAACTAACTATGCAAATATATACATTGAGAGAAAAAAAATCAGAGAGAATAAATGTTACAAACTACCCCTTCTTTGCTAACTAAGAACCATTACTGCAGTATTAGTGGCACAACAGGTAGCACACTTGTCTTAGTGCAGAAGTCTGTGGGTTTTATCCCCATAGCAGGTAGTGTGATTGCTGACACTGATGTGCAGCATAATGGAGTGCTGTACTCCTGTGTGTATCATCCTTCAAATTAGATAATAAACTGAGGCCTCATCTACTTGAGTTGGTGGTAGCTCAGGTGGGTGTAAAATATCTCATGGCACCTATTAAAAATTGTACTTTATACAACATAAAAGCACATTTACTTACTTACAAAATGTAAACATTTAGAGGCACATATATACACATATTTTTACTGTTTATCATTTTTCTTACATCTTTATTGTTGTTCTACCATATTTGACCCCCACTCCTTCTACAATCATAATCTAATTTTTCTCACTATATCTGCTAAAATCCATTTCCAATTAAACAAATTTGTATTCAGTCTTCCATTCCAAATAACCCATATAAAATACATCTACCTTCTTACATTCTTTGTTTTCTTATATATATACATATTCATATTAATATCTATATTATATCATTAATATAATTTTTCTTCAAATAACTTTTTCCCAGTTTCACCACTCTTCCACACTTCAAAGAAAACATGCTCTGTTGTATCTTCCTCCCCCAAAATAAACGCCACCCTTTCAAACTTTCTTTTTATATGGCATATTTCCCTTTACTGGTAACTTATTACCAATCTCATAGGAAATCCAGACACTCTGCTATCTTCTTACACCACTGTTTCCTGAATTTAATGGCTTTAATCTCTTATTCTGGTAAATATTTCCATGGGTTCACATAATATTGTTTCATTAGATTATTATACCACATCATTCTTTCTCTCTATCATCAGTTTTTATTTTCCATGTTAGTATTTTGTTTTTGATAATTTTTAATTTCTTCATTTACATGTTAATTTTCCCTTTTATTATTCTCATCATCTGAGAACATTTTGTACAACATTTTCACTACTAATTTCTCATTCTGTTCCTTTACACACTTTAATACTCTATACAGGTTTGAAGCAGCAGAATAAACTTGATATAGTAACACCAGTCCTCTATCTTCACTCATATACAATGCACCTCTTTTCAATGGGTCTAATTTTGAACTCCATATGAAAAAAAACTCCAACTGCACAGTTTCCTTTTCATATTTTTTGTGAGATCATGTAAACCTTTGACATATATACTATTTTTCTCATTAATATTGAATTTACCAGATAAGACTTCTTCCTGACTGCTAGTCCTCTACAGAAGGTGACATTTCTTGCATTTATTTTTTAATCAAACCCTCTCTTTGCATCATAACATCATTTTTTTCCAAATGTTATCCCTAGCAAAGGCATCTTATTCATTGAAAAATATACACCCACAATTTTTACATCACATAAACCCTTACTTTTATCATTATTCAAGGTTATTACCATTTCTTTTAAACATTTGTTCACACAATTCAGTACTTCACTCATCCATGTCTGTACTTAGCAACTACAACTATGTCAAAACAACCTGAATCATTCCTCCATTTGCATCATATACATAGCATCTTTCATTTCATAAACTATATTCCACTCATGGGACATCCTTGTCTTATACCACTCTTCATGCATATTTCTTTACTCAAACAACCATTCACCAACACTTTAATTCTATTATTTTGATATGCTGACATACACACTCTCTTAATTCCATTACCATTCTATACATCTCCATAACATCCCCTAAAGCATCATGTCATACTGTAACTAATGCCTTGCTAGTATTAACCTAATAGGTTTCACATCATCCCTTTTATTTGTATCATCCACAATTTCTCTTACAACCAATAGCAATTCTTGACATCCCTTCTATTTTCTACCATATATAATTTCTTCCATAATATCTCTCATCCTTCCTTCCATTCTCTTCTGTATTATTCTCATAGAAAAATATAATCTGTGTTATTTAGTGTGATGAGTCTCCAATTTTTATTTCATTCTTCTCATATTTCATCCATATAAATTTTAATATCTCACTACATAACTCTTCATAAACAAACATGTCCTTCAACCATTCATTTAGTACATGCCAATCCACAAAAACTTCTTATACACTGCATACGCCATAAAGTCTGGTCCTGATACTGAATCAACATTTACTTTCCTTAAGTACTTAATCTACTTTATAATGATCAAGGAACGTCAAGGCAACACAATATCCAACAAGTCCAGAAAGAACAGTCAGCAGAAGCAATAATAGTAGTACTTTTTTCACAATTTCCCTTAACTTGTTCAGGATTTTTTTATTTTCCTTCTTTTAACTCTTTTTCATATTTTCCACACTCTGTACTACAATACACAATCTGTTTGTATGTTCTTCTAACCTCTCCTTTTACATTTTTTTATTTTCCCCATTATATTAATATCATTTTTTACTATTTTACCCAAATATGTAGATACCTTCTAAATAATATTTCTGCCTAAACAGTAATGGCTTAATGTTTCTCAATTTCTTTTACGTTTCTTTTTCCATATCGTAATACTCTCTTATCTTATTCTCTAATACATACAGGTATACTGTCCCAGACTTCATTTTCACTTCCTTTCTTACATCATTCTGCTACTGAAAAAAAATTTAGACTTTTTTAAAATTTAAGCCACCATTCAGACCAATTTTATAGAAGCCTTTCATGGTTATATGATGCCTCCCTAGCTACAATACTTCCCACTCAACAATTTCATCTCATAATCTCATTTATTCTTTTCATTTCCTTTCCTATTTTAAAACACCCACTTTCTTCTATCATCTCCATCCATATTGATAATTTTTCTAAAAAAAAACATCAACACTACATTACCATCTGATAACCCAAACATTCGATAATATAGCAATATCCAATGATGTTGGTATGGTATATTGAAGATTTAACCAAGGTTGGTATGGTTTAATCATGAGAGCGAAGCCCGAGTAATTGGATAAAGCCAACCATGGGTAAATCTTCAATATACCACACCACGATGTTTGGTATTGCTATTATACAATAACATTATTTAAGAAAAAAATTACTTATTTTTCTTAAATAATGTCTTTGCATAACAGTGCCATGGTGTTCTTCTGCTTCTGCTGCATATCCTGTTGCTTTATTTGATGTACTGCACATGCATATGGGATTTGCATTCCCATCCTTACCCATACATCAGTGCTTTGGAAAGGAAGCAACAGAGAATTGCTCCCTTTTCCGTTTTTTTTTTGTTAAAAGAAGGTTTCGAACACTTTAGGGGTAGGAGAGAGACAGAATGAAGGAAATATAATGAAAATCAGGTATGTTTCTTTAATTTTGAATAACCTACCTGATTTTTCTAGTATTTTCTCCGTCTTACCTCTCTCGTATGTCCAGACTGTCTGAATTACTAGTTCTATTTAGTTATTTTTTCTTTTTTAATTTAAAAGTTACAGTATATACCAACAAAAAAGTGTCTGGGCAACCAGACCGTTTTCCATTGGTATATCTTTGCATTTATAATGGGCATGTTGGTTAGACTGACCAATCAGCGTGCTACTTTTTGAATGGTAATGGCCAGTCATTGTATAATGCAAAATAATCAATTTCAGATCCAAGTGCTCCCCTTCTCTAAGTCCATTGATTTGTTCCACACTGTTAATGTACCACATTTTATCACTTATATATATATATATATATATATATATATATATATATTTTTTACATCTTTCCCTTTCTTTTTACATTTTTCCCTTAAATCACAATTAAAGTCTCATGAAATTATAAATTGCAAGTTAACCACCATATAATGTAATACTCGAAGAGACAGATTCTCTCTTTTCTTGCTAGTTATATACGAATATAATGCTATAATTCTATAAACATGTTCTCTCCACCTCACATCCATAACAGTTAACATTCCCATCCTTACCAACATTAGTATTTTTTTCTACGCAGCACATCAACTCCAGAACGTTCACTTCTTTTTCACTTCACAAAGTTTTCTGTTTGCAGTCTTTCTTAATTTGTCAAGAATCATACATCCTGTAACAGAATATCTACATCATATTTAGCAATCATATGTAGCACATAATTCCAGTATCCCTTTCCTTCTTACAGTGTTAATACTACTCACATTTACTGAAAGCACATTAAAGTTGTTGCTTTTTGTTTTTACATTTTTTTTTACTTTATTTATTCATTCTCTAACTGAATATTTTTCCTGAGTTTATGTAAAATAATCCCTAATTCTCAGCATCAGATTTTTCATTGGCTAGAACTTGGAAAAAAATGTTGGTATCAATCCCTTCTCCTGATATCTCTTCCTGCATGCACTCTCTCTCTCTCTCTCTCTCTCTCTCTCTCATTTTTTCTTCTACAGGTTTTCTTCACCTATTTCACCCTCTCCCCCAGTCTCTTAGTGTCCTTCCTTGAGCAGGTTTTCTTCTGTTTCCCCTTCTTTTTCATTATTTACTGCTTGCTCTTGAAGTGTCACCTGCACTCAGGCACACGACTTCTTGATACTTGTCCTTTCTCCCCACACTAGTTAAATTATATATACCTTGTCACACTTGTTGACCGAAAAGTCCCCACAAATGAAACATGATTTAGGCTGGCCAGCATAGCTTAATTTCCCTCAGTCACACACAAAAAACACTTGGCAAGTGTTTCAACATGTTTTTTTCATATTTCAAAAGAGCTTCCAACCTCCACCCTCGGTTCCATAAGTTTCTCTCATCTCTTAACTTTCACATTATTTTCAACAGTTTCACACAGACTATGCACATATTTTTTAACATGGTCTTCTTCTAGTTCATCATTTCTAAACTGCAAAGTAACATTTTGTAACATTTAAGTTACTACCAGAAAATAAATAATTGTTCTAGAGATAAATGTCCTTTTTATCAGAACATCAGTTTCAAAAAGTAACTGCCCCAATACGTATAAAAGAGTGAATTTCTTGAGTGTTAAAACCTAGAATATTTACTAAATTGTCCTATACATGGTATCTATCTATTAGTATCATTTTTTGTTCTTATTCTCACAGAAGGTCTTTTCTTTTTAAAACATTTTACTTACAGTTTGTTGCTGCTCTCCTTTTTTGCCTGCTGTCACTGCTGCATAAGTTTTAGTTGCTGCATTATCTGCGGCCACAAACCACTTTCTCAGTCTGTTGCTGCTGCTTTCTGCTTTTACTTTCTGTCACTACTGTTTTACATTTTATCTGCTGCAGTCTCCTGCCACATCACTTGGTTCCTTTTCCAAATTACCATCCTTAACACTTCTGAAAATGTATCTGCCATCTCATAGCAGGAAACAGCAGAACTTTCATCTGTATCATCCTGTTCAATTATTTTTAACAGATCACCTGTAAGCCATCCTGACATCAGTTTTGTTATCTGTACCACTTCAACAGACTCACTCACTTCCTTCTCCATGGAGACAGCTAATAGCTGCTCATTTGTAATATCCAGTATCCTGGACTCTACACTGCTCATACTGAACCAGTTCTTCTCAGATTCTCACTTTTCACCCCCAAACTAGTCTCCATAGCTGTTCTCTCCCCCTCTATGTGTTGCTTCCCTTAGGCCTCTTTCTTGCTGCTGTAGGAGGTCTCTGGCTCCATCTAGCAACTCCAAAGAGTGGAGGAAGTTCCCTGATTAAATTCTCTAGAGTAGTATAAAAAACACCTTGGGTCTTTCCTGGAAAGTGGCAACTAGCCTAGTAGGACTAACCTGGTTACCAAAGGATAAATAAATAAAACAAATGAATAATGTTCCAAACCTTGTGCATCATTGTTCCTTTCACTATTCATCAGTGTGTCTGTCTGGAATCCCTTTCACATTCCCTGTCAAACGTTTGTTAAACATCATCAATGGTTCCACAATCCAACTCCAGGTAACTTGAAAACACTAGAAACAAGGAATAGAAAGCCAGTCGGTGCAGGGTACCACACACAAAACCAAGGTGTAGTTTAGAAAAAGCCACTCAACCTAAGCATTCTATCTTTGGACGGGGAGGGTGGAACAGACCTATCACAGCAAATCCACACAGCTCCAGGGAGAGGAAACAGACCTAAGAATCAACTTCAGAGCTCAAAGGCTGTGATTCAGCAATACCAACCAATGCACATACTCATTGCCATGTTTGGGTATTTCATTATAGTTGCATAGTCTGTAAACAATTCACAACAGTAGTACAAAAATCATAACCATTTTTATCTTTCACAAGTCAACATTCCAGTTAAGTATGGACATGGCCACCTCCAGCAGTTCTGTATTTCCGAACAGCCCTAATAGGTGGGCATACAAGGAACAATTCCCAGACCCCAGACTGCTGATTTATATTCTTCATGGCCTACTCAGTGCACACATACAGGTGGTGCATGTCAGCTATGCTAAGTACATTTATGTAAAGTAAAGTTATATGTAGAACATGATGCTCACCTATGATCACCTATGACAAGATGTATATATGTTTTTTGTCTAACAAAAATCAGCATTCAGAACAGCATCTGTACTAAAATGAAGCCAACTAATTTCAGCTTGGACTGCACTGTATACAGTGACTGGCTTACTACTAAAACTTACATAATAAACTAGCTTCAGTCATTCATTTATGAACTGCATGTCATCAAAACATGAAATAATGGATATGGAGTTGAAATCCCCAGGTTATGGTACAGTAAACTGCAACTTGCAGAGACATATTTGTATGTACGTCTGTAGAGTGTATTAAGGGTTGGGAGGATAATTATACACACAATGGCTGCATAACATTCTGGGAAAGAATGGTCAGTTTATTCCCTTCTGTGCAACAACTGTGATCAGACAGAACTGGCCTAAAATGAAAGCATTCAACAAGAATGTTGCAAAGCTTATAAAAAACTGATAAGGAAATTGCTGTGTGCATTCAAATATGTTGATATGATCGATATGATACCATCTAAAGCATTTTCATGCACAATGCTATTCATATTTCTAAGATAGTGTTAAGAGTTGTTAAGAGTTCTCAGATATCAGAAATAATTCTAGCACTGTAGGTTTCTTTTATCAAGTTACACACCTTGCATTATATGATATACACTCCTTAAGATCACAAGGGTGTTAACAGCTACCATTCAAGAGTAAACTCTTAAGTGGATTACCAAGATAATGCCAAGACTGTGTGGTCAAATAATGTAAAGCTTGGGACAGGAAATACGTTGGTTACTAAACAGTTATGCTGTTGTACTGCTAAAACACAACATTCAGAGTTACTATGAAGAAGTAATTAACTGGCAATAGCTGTGTGACACCTATTTCCTTAAGTTAATGTATTTAAATATTTACAATAATGATATATTTAACAGTTAAATGTATTTGGACCTTAATAAAAATGTAGCTATGAAAGTGCTCAGTGTATACTACAAATGCATTACTGTTGCAGGCAGTCTGCCATGATTTCCATAAATGACAGTTATTTGACCTTGATTACATTTTTGATTCAAAGAAAGTTTTATATCTGTGTTGCAGTAACAGTCATGTAGTTTAGTAATATAATGTTTCTGTGAGTGTAATGTTGGTCGTGCACAGAAGTAGCTTGGTTTAGTTAACACTGTGAAGCCCAGGAAGTAAGTAAAGCCAATTCTGGGTATACCAGCAGTGCCCACACTTAGACACTTTATTACAATGAGATTTTTTTTAATTACTTATTTTCTTCAGAATTGCAGCCACCCTTCATTTTGACAGAGAAGAAATCATACCTCTCAAGTGCCCCTAATTTTGGCTCATATTTTTGCTTGGTTCCTCATAACAGTTTTGATTTTCTTGTATAGCACTAAGGATTACAGCCAGTCAATAATAACAGTTTCATACTTATTATTGCACAGAAATGAATGCTGAACCAAAACCTGTTGTTTTATTAACATTTTATAAGACCCCCCCCCTTTATTTTCGGTTCTGTCTAGATTTCTTAAGTAAAAACATTGAGAGGTATGGAAGAAATAGTGGTATGCAATTTTTTTTAATGTCAATGTATTTTTAGTTTTAATTTTGTGTATATGCTACTTTATAGTTATCTCTTGCTTTAGTAATGTCATTAAGGGTTGTATTAATATGTGCACTGTTTGAAGGGCCTTATTTCTGACTCATTTCATTATATATACCAAATAACAGTCTACTCTTCTAACAAACTTCATAGTTTTTCCAAACCTTTGTTACAAATATATAAATGGATGCACATTCCACATGAACTTCCTCATTGATTCAAGGCTCCCCAGGTTACATTTGGTAAAAATGTTCCCTACAAGCAACACATTGAGCTGTGAGTTTGTACACTGAGTCTCAAGACAAACCTAAGGTGTATGCAGTATTAGGTTCATAGGTTCGTACTAGGCTACCTGCCCTAGGGCATTTATAAGCCTAGCCAGAGTGTGTGTGGCTTTCACCACCCCTTAGGATGAGAATACTACGCCCATTTAGGGTTTAGTTTACTGTGCCTCTGTCTAGTAGTGACACAGAGATGACCCCCGGGGTAAACCTACGATCTCCCATCCACTTGTCAAGATTTCTCTTGAATAGAGTTAGGGAGGGGCTCTGTCTAACATGGATTGGGATTCTGATCAAGAGTGTAGGGAGCCTCTGGGTTATGAATCTGTCCCTCCAGCAAGTCCTATTTATTTATGTATTGAGGTTCAAGTCTCTTGCTCTCGTGGCTCTGATGGATTTGGATTTTCTGAGGTGGAGCATGCCCATTAATTCTGGATTGGACATGGCCTTGTACGTCAGGCACAGATCACCTCTGAGTAGGCGGTATGCGATTGAATAGAGCTGGAGCCTCTTCAGTCGGGCAGCATATGACATATGTTTGAGACCCTTTATCCTCTTGGTGAGGAACTTTTGGGGTCTTTCCAACTGCTGCAGGTGTCGGGTAAGATACATCCCAAATGGGGCATTGTACTCAATCATTGGCCTGATAAGAGAAGAGTACAGGGGCACAATGACTTCTCTTGATCTAGATGTGAATCCCTTCATGATAAGGTGGGCAATATAGAAGGTCTTCCTAACCACTTTGGCAATGTGAGTGTCAAATGAGAGGTTGCTGTCAACCTGGGTCCCTGATTACCACCTATGTGGTAATTTGTGGGTACCTTGTTTTTCCCAAAGGGTATGACTATATATTTTTTGGCATTCAGCTTAAGGCCATGGCTCTGGCACCAATTATCCATTTCTATGAAGCCTCTCTGAAGGATGCTTGTTTCCGCTGGAGTATCAATTATGGTGTCCAGTTTGCAGTCATCTGCGAACTTTGTCAGCCACAATCCTCCTATGTTTGCCTGCACCTCGGAAAAATAAATGCCGAACAAGAGGGGTCCCAGGACTGAGCCCTGTGGGACACCGTTTGTGACCGGCTTAGAGTCTGACATAGCTCCAGCAACTCTGACCCTGTGGGTTCTGTCCTTGAGCCAGTTTGCAACCCATCTTGTGACATATGGGTTTACATTTAAGCTGGTGAGTTTGTCTATGATGCCCGAGTGGGGTATTGTGTCAAAGGCTTTGCAAGGTCAAGGTAGGCTGTGTGAACTGCCTTACCCTCATCAATGGCCTTAGTGACTGTTTCAAAAAAGTCGACCAAGTTCAAAAGGCAGGATCTGCCCTTGACAAAGCCAAATTGGGTAGGATCCAATGTCTGTAGGTCCCCAATGTCTTTGTTTATGAGTTCCATGATGATCCTCTCCATAGCTTTGCAGACCAGGTTCGTCAAGCTTATGGCGCGGTAATTACCAAAGTCCGTAGAAGCACTGCCTTTGTGGAGTGGGACCATTGTTGCCGTATGCCACTCTTTGGGTACGTATCCTGTAGTAAGGCTAAGATTAAACAGCAGCCTTATGTGTGGGTTTAGTTCCTCTTGGAGTTAATGTAGCACACAGCCCGGGACACCGTCCGGTCCCATTGATGCTGTGTTTTTAGCTTTAGAGAGGGCGGCTCTCACCTGGGCATCTGAGATGTTAGGGAGGCTACACTCTGCTGGGATAGATATTTCTCCTTTTGGGGGGGGGGGGGAGGAGAAATTGGCACTGAACCTGTCTGCCAGAATGTTGGCAATGTCTTTGGGTTCAGTGTATTTTGTGTCATTTTGGACTAACTCTGGGCATATCTGGGAGTTTCCACCCAGGTTTCTAACATAGCTAAAGAAGGCGTTGTGATTGTCTTTTGTGTCTTTTGTGATTTTTCTCTCAAAGTTGGCCTTGGATGATTTTATGAGCGATCGTAGTTTTTTGCTAGTACTGATCAGAGATGCCTTCCCTTTTAGGGATTTGGCTCTGTCATGTAGTAGCTTCCTCCTCCTGTTGTAAAGTTTGTTTATGGCTGGGGTCCACCAGACCGGGTGCCTACCTTTGGGGGAATTGGTCTTGGTTTTATTTGGGATTGCATGATCGATGCATTCTTGAAGGTGCCCGGAGAAGGCATTTGTAAAGGATTCAGCAGTGTGGGTTGTGGTTTCCACTGGCCCAGGGGCCTTGAAGGATACCACTTCAGTCTTAAGACGTGTGAAGTTGGATTTTGAGAAGTTCTTCACTGTGGTCTTTTGTGCAGGGGGTGGGGGCGGGATGTGGATTTCCAGTGAGATTAATTTATGGTCTGATCTCACCAATGAGGGATATACTTCCGGTGTGGAGCATTTTGTCCCCATGTTTGTGATGATCAGGTCTAGTATATTATCTCCTCTTGTGGGAATGGTGATTAGTTGTTCCATCGCATTTGAGTTTATGAATTCTAGGAACCTTTGGGCTAGGGTGTTGGGGCTTGAGTAATGTTCCCAGTCTATGTTTGGGTAGTTGAAGTCTCCCAATATGATGGTATTTGGAGAGACATTCATACTCTCCAGTGTCTTCAGGAAGGCTGTGTGGGGTTCCTGAGTTTGAGAGGGTGGTCTGTAGCATGCTACAAACTGTAAGGCAGTTTTGCCTATGGTTAGTTGCACCTGGATGGTCTCCGATGCTTCGTGCGTTGCCACTAACCTGGAGGTGTGGGTATCTTTGATGAATATGGATACTCCCCCTCCTTTTGTGGTTCGGTCCAAGTTTTGGGGCCGGAAAGCATGATACGAGGTAAAAACCTGATAGTGCTGGGGTGCTCTCAGGAGCCTTGAACCAGGTTTCAGTCACTGCACAGACATCGATGTTCTCCATACTGAGGAGGGCTTCGAGAGCGTGCATCTTGAGGTTTAGACTTCTGACATTGAGCAGCATTACCCTTAGTTTTTTTCCACTTGTGTTTTCTAGGGAGGTAGGTTTGTCATTTGAGCCTTGCCTAAACACACATCAGATAATAACAGCACAATGATAATGCAGGAATGTTGCCAACTTCTAAAGAGAAGTTTTACAACAGGGAGAGAGGTGAGGCTAGCCAAATTGTGCTTAAATTAACTGGACAGGGATGAAGTTTTGCAACTGTTCTGTGTTCATTAGCTTATTTATTACCCACAGTTCTGTGTATTGTATACACATAGTTCTGTGTATTTAAAAACTGGTGTGTAAACAATCCATCCAAGAACACTAATGCACTGAAAAGCTGGCCTAATAACTAGGAAATGATGGTAGTTAGGTGACAAAAAACTGCCACAGCCACATAAGCTTAATAATCCAATGACAACAAATTAGTCTGCAAGAACAACTGCTGACAGGGCAATAATGTTCCATCTCTGGTGCAGTCATGCAGTCATGGGCTTGATAATTTTACTTATTTGTCAATATAGTGCTTGAATCAGTAATACACTTGCTGTTGGCAATATTAGACTTACCAAGGTTATATTTCCTTGTTTATCCAGTCAGTGGTAGCATTTCTGCATATTACTTAATTTGCTAAAGGGTAGTTTTACTGGTCCTAATGATTGCCTTTTCAGCCAAAACCGCTGTATAATGACAAATACAGTTCCACTCTTAAAGGCTGTCACAGTATACTTAGAGTAAGTGTGATACCACAAGTGCTGACTTGCTGTTGGCACTTTCTTACAACAACCAGAAATGTACAAAACAATTAGGTCAGTAGTGCTACAGCCCAAATACAATGCTCAGATTAATAGGAACAATGCATGGTGACTGGTGAATATAATTTCCCATTTACAAACTGGGTTGAGTTAACTCATTTCCTCAAATGCTGCTTTTCTGAAGTGATAACATCATTTCCTGACTTCATGGGGCCTGTACTTTAAACATGTTATAAAAAGGCTTCAATTATGTACATTTACCATAAAACAGAAGAAGAAGAAGAAGAATGCACCACACCTGTGAGAAACACTTAGTTATGCGGAACATTTATTTACGTCTGCATGGTCTACCTTGTCATGTAAAACATTAACTACAGCAGCAGTTATTTACCACCATGAAATAATTCACAGAACAAGGAAGAAATAAATGAGTGTGTAAGTTGGCTTGGAGGATTAAGGAGCTGTTAACAAGCTGTTTTTGTGGTCTGGTTGTACAATGTTCATCTCCCTCAGTTACAATTACATAACTGTACAACTTTGAGCAAGTCCCTGAACCAGACAGCATTCCCAGGATGGGTCTGAAAAAGGTTCATGGAAATCAGTACTGTACACCAGAAAACACATGCAAATACACACACACATATATATATATATATATATATATATATATATATATATATATATATATATATAGATATCTGTGTGTGTGTGTGTATATATACATATACATACATATACATATACATACATAGACACACACACACATATATATATATATATATATATATATATATATATATATATATATACATACATACACACATACTAACTCGAAAGGAGTATATATGTATACATACACACATGCATATTATCTCAAAAGGAGTTAACAATTGGTAAAGTGTTAATATCTTCACTCTGTAGAGATGTGAAAGAACATGGATGTCCAAGTACCATTTATGAGAATGGCAGTAAGAAAGAACTCCTTTAAACACTGGGTGTAGTCTGCAAAGAAATACAGTTCATTATTCAATAACGGTAAACGGCATATGTTTTGCACCAAAATTATTATTCTGGTAAGAAATTGTGTGTACTGTTTAGCGTTTTGTTTACCAGACAATAAACCTTTGAGATTATGACCATTTTCAGTTTATATCCTGGACATGCTACACTGTGATAAAGTACCATAGTAGACAACCATTTTGGGAATCGTTATTTGTTTTTATCTTGGGAAGTAGGGGTTGTGATAATACATCACACTGAATGTGTGTGCCAATTCACTTTAATCAGCTAATCATCTTTGGTTTGTAGCTAGGACAACCTATTAACCTTTCACTCAGTGTGTGGCTAGGCCATTGGGAGAAACGTTCCAGGTGCATGTCTTTGTAAACTGGGAGGAAACCGGAACACCCAGAGGAAACCCACATGAACACAGGAAGAACATGCAGACTCCGCAAGAAGGCACTCCAGCTGAGAATCGAACCGGAGAACCTCTTGCTGTGTGGCGAAAACGCTAATGCTGCACAACTGCACTGTCTGTGATAGTATAACTTATTCTGATAAAGATATCAGTACAGCAGGTGCTACAAAAGATAGTATTTCTACAAAATGTTGCAAGTATACATGAGGACTTTGGTACATTTTTAAAGGTACTATTCTTCAAATAAGGCAATATACAACACAATGCAAATGGCAAACTATAGCACTTGGCACTGTGTCGCGATGCTTGGCTGTAATGAGGTATCCCCTACTCACGCCAGAATTTCTTATACAACTAATGAGTTCCATAAGTATATTGCAACAAGGAATATAGATATTCATGTGCAAGGATATATAAAGAGAGAGAGAAAGAGAAATAGGTGATTCAATTTAGCTTTGCTGAATGGCAAGACAAATGACAGACCAGCTGATTAAATGCCTTTCTGTAAAATGTGTACAGCTTTGTAACTTTTGGATTAGAGCTGGGTCTGAATTGGGGTCATTTTAAATGTTAGGATGAGAAGGTATTGTGTCCTCCTATACAGGGAGTACATGTTGTAATTACAATGTTCATTCTACTTGTGCCTTTTTGCATTCTCATTAAATGTGTTTTAAAAATGTAGTCTTTGATTCTGATGTTTTCCCCCTCTATGTTATGTGGCATTTAGTCATATGTTTTACAAATTAACATAGTTCTTTTTTACGTATGTTTGAGAACCAGAGATAATAATCCCACATAAGACCCTGGTTATAGGTGAGACACCAACTAGAAAATCTTCTCTACTACTTAACATATAACATTTCCTAGTAGTATTTTTTTTTGTCTCCTTTATTAACTGGCTGCACATCCTCATTGAAAATGCTCTTAAAAGGTACTAGAACCGAACCATCCAGCCTGTCAGTTGAAGTTTTTTGCGATTCTGGGCTACACCTGAGGAACACGGAAAAAACAGTGAGTGGTATGATTAACAATAAATGACTGCTTCAGAGTCACCCACCAGCAACTGAAGGGATGTATGAGACGGTGGTGTAGGAAAGGGCTCCTAGTCTGTTTTTTTTCTTTTTAGGCCTAGCAGGAGAAGAAACAGAAGTACCAGTGTGAGAATCCATGCTGAAGCCAAGGTAGAAGCTTGATTGATGCCAAGCACTGTGGGGAAGAGTGGTCAGAAGTCAAGTTGAAAGACAAGTGTTCACAAGCATTACTTGCACTTCCCGAGAGACCATCTCAAAATTCAAACATACAAGCACAAACAGTACACAAAAACCCTGTTACAGAAAGTGCACTGACAGAAAGCAAGAAATGAAGGCAAGTTGTCACAAAAGTATAAGCAAGCACCAAACTTAAGACATTTCTAGTCCTGAAATACACTTCCCAATGCTTAAATATAACTGCTTCAAGCAAATGTATCAAGCAGTAAAATAATGAAGGTATGGTTCCACAGTCTACACAAGCAGCAACTTACACCAACTGAAGTGTGTAAAAACAGTTTCTAATATTTAAATCCTTACACTTCAATTAAAATGTTTCAAAGCAGTACATTTATTTATTATTTATTTATTTCCAGTTTGATGGCCGGGGAAGTCCACTGGGCTCAGGGAGCCCATTTTCAGTGGTGGCCCGGGGAGAAAAGCTCCAACTATAGCAAACATCACAAAATAGAAAACACAGCAAAATATAAACAGAATATATACAGTAGATAAGAAATAAAATTACAAATATTTACATATCAAAGAATAGTATTTACAAAATTGTTCCGAGAAAGGCAGTTGTCATTGTTAAATTCTAGACAATATCATGTCTGAATGACCTTGTTCCGAGAAAGGCAGTTGTCATTGTTAGATTCTAGACAATATCATGTCTGAATGACCTTGTTATAAGAACTAACAGTAGCAATCTAGGAAGTAGTTAGTGATTTTTAAAGAAAGTTATTATTAGAGAGTGGAAAACGAGCTTTGAATTAGAAGAATTTAAAGGAGGGATGACTTAGGTAGGATGTAAGTACATTTATGATTAGAAAGGAGTAAAGTTGTGTTTTGAAGTTTTCTATGTTCAGCAAAGATCTTAGGGACGGAGGGAGAGAGTTCCATTTTTGGCGAAGGAGAAGGAGAGGAGTAGTTGTCCTGCTGGATGGTTAGGTTCAGGGACAGTGATTAAGTTTTGTTGGGCAGACCAAAGAGTTCTGTTAGAGGTTTGTAAGGGCAGGGCATTTAGATGGGTTAAAGATTAATCTATGAGCTGTTATGAGCTGGAGGTAATTCAGATGGTTTGGAAGTTCTAGCCAATGTAGAGAATGTAGGGCATGGCAATGGTAAGAGGAATTTTTAGAATTAGTGGGAAATTTGGAAATTTTGTTATAGCAAATTTTTAATTTGGAAGTTATGAATGCAGACAGATTGGTTAGAAGAGGTGTGCCATAAATTAGAGAGGGCAGGAGGAAAGTGGATGCGAGGGTATGTCTAGTATGGGGAGATAGGAAGCGATTGTTTCTATATAGCATCACTAGTTTTTTTTTTTATGTTTTGGAGAATATGGTTGTCAAATTTCAGTTGCTCATCAATGGTGACACCTAGCAATTTAGCATGGGGGACGATTTCAATAGGCGAGTTGTTTTGGCTTACCACTTTGAAAGAAGTTTTGTAAAAAGGGAATGATTTTGATGGTAGGAAGAATAGTATTTTGCATTTGTTTGCATTTAGGGAGAGATGATTTTGGTGCATCCAGGCCTCAGTGGTTGAGAAGGCGAACTGCATCTTTGTTATGTTAAGAGTACGGGGAGATTAGTGGCAGAGCAGACTAAAGTTGAGTCATATGCATATTGGATTATTTTAACATTAGGTATAGCAGAGTGAAATGTGTTGATGAAGATGTTACACAACATAGGTCCTAGGATGGATCCCTGTGGAATGCTGGTAGGGGTAAGTAGAAAGGGAGAGATGCCCTTTTTCCATTTCACAGCTTGGGATCTGTCAGTTAGGTAGCTTGAGAACCAGGAGATGGAATTTTGGGAGGGATTTAGGTTAGAAAGATGAGTAAGTAGATGGGTATGGGAAACTGTATCAAATGTTTTGGAGAGATCCAGGAGAACATTGGAGACCATTTCCCCTGAATCCCGGGCATGATTGACTGTGTCTAGGAATGAGACCAGAGCTGTTATACTGCTATTCCTGCAGTGGAAACCATGTTGGGTTGGGGTGAGGAGTTGGTTTTGAGTTAGGAAAGGCATGAGTTGGAGATGGACACATTTTTCTAGGATTTTGGAGATGGGGGAGAGTATTGCTATAGGGCGGAAATTAGAGATGGCATTGTTTTTGCCACCTTTGTGAACAGGTAGAATATAGACTTTACACCAGAGTTTGGGGACATAAGATTCTTATATAGATCTGTTTATTAAGATGCTAATAGGGAAAGCAATCCCATCAGTGGCAGCTTTGAGGAAGACTGAAGGTATATTGTCAGGGGCGTTAGAGCAGGGTTTTAGTTTAGTGAGAAGTCTCTTTATATAATAGTTGGATATGGGTTTGAGGTTGAAAGTGGGTTGGTAGGGTTGGAGGGTGTGGAGTTGGAAGCAGAGGTGGAAGTGCTAGAGGTGGGATTATTATTGGGAACAGTTTTGGTGAGTTCAGAGATGGTGTAGATGAATAAAGAGTTATATAGTGAGGCGAATTCTTGGTCTGATTTATTGGGGTGAAGGGCAGGGATTATTTTTGGTGCCGGGGTTGAGAAGGGTATTTATACAGTTCCAGAACTGTCTGGTGTTTTTGGCGTGATTGGACTGGTGCTTGATGTAATAAGATTTATTTGTCATTAATTATTTGGTTTTTCACAAGGTTACAGAGCTGTTTGTATTGAAGGAGGGTGTTAGGGAGTTTATTTTTTTGATACTCCTTCCAATGTTTATCTCGTTGGAGCATTAGTTGTTTGGTGTTTTTGGTTAGCCATGGGGTGGTATTGGTTTTTATTTGTTTTGTCCATATTGGTGCTATGGTATTTAGAGTATATAAAAACGTAGAGTTGAAATGGTCAACGGCATGGTCGAGAGGTAGAGTTTTTAGGATGTTCCCGCTGATTTGTTTGACAGAATTTGAAAAAGTGTTAGGGTCAAAATTACTTGGGTTGTGAGTGTGTATGTAGTGATGTTGGTGGGAGGAGGAGAGAGAGTTCAGCGGAGGGCAAATGCAGGGAAGTGGTCACTAATGGAGTCGGGAATGGTACTGGAGGTAGTCATTTTATTAGGGTGGAAAACTAAGATCCAATCTACGGTAGTACCTAGAGATTTAGTTTTATTGGGTCTGGTTATTGAGTGAATTATTTGGCTGAAGTTAAAGAGGTTGATAGATTGGGTAGGAGTAGTGTTATTGATATCGGCCCAGTTTATGTTGATGTCACCAAGTATACAAGTTTCATTATTTATATAGGTTGAGGCCCATAAAAGGATTTCTTCTAGGATTGGGATATTGTTCCCAGGTGGGATATATATTGAGATGATGCACAGACATTTATGGTTATTAATTTTTAGTAGGCACGCTACTAGTTCAGCATTAGCGAATTGAGGGATAGTCTTTGGGTAGGGAATTATAGAGAGTGAGTTGGAGTAGATTAGTGCAACTCCTCTACCTTTTTTATTTGTTCAGTCATTCCTAAGGGCTTGAAAGCCAAGGGGTAGAATTTCACAGTCACAGATGTGGGGTTTGAGCCATGTTTCAGAGATGGCTACAATGTCTGGTTGGTTCTGGTTTAACCATGCTTGAAACAGGGATGATTTGTTACATCTTTCTCACAAAAACAGCATAAAAATAGGAGTTTCAGACAACAAACTTCTGATATTAATAAAACTGACAGCATTCTTCAGAAAATAAAACAATACATCAAAATTATTTAAAAAAAACACAGTATTTTCTGTGAGGAAGGGTTCCCCTATGAGGGCTTATCTACCAGACATGAAACTTGCAGCCGGTTGTTGCACCTGGGAAACCTTGGAGCTACTTTTTTTGAGGCAGCAAGAAAGTACTTAAGTTGTCTAAACTCCAACTTCTGATTTCCCTCTAAGGGGCTACCCAATTAGCAATCAGAGTGAAGGAATGTTAGGGAGCCAGAGCTTTTTGAACACTGGCAGGTTGTTGTATCCTCAGTAGGATATAACCTAAGTAGCCAAAAGTTACTGTAGCAGTGAGAATAATGAACACTTTTATGGTGGTTACTACAATCCATTCAGGTGTGGTTGTTTTCTGATGTCATTTACTTCTATGACAGGCTTCATCTCCACATTACCCTGAAATGGATGGAGTGTGTACTAGAATTGGATAAACAGGTGAAGTACAGGAACTTATTGATATTATATTAAAGATGCTGTTTAATTTAGCTGAGAAACTGGACATTATTCTGAAATGTGATTTAAATTAACTTAATTTGCTGTACCATTGCAGCTCTATACACAAAAATCACAAACAAAATCCTGCAAACGCCGATTTCATATCTAGCCCAATTAACTTTTGCGTCCTAGATTGTAATGTAAGATATACATAAATTGTTAGAAAGAATGGTCTAGTGCAATAATAAAATGAGAATGAGATCATGGAGAACTTTGACTAACAATATTAACTGAAAAGTATTCAGATAGGATGAGAAGACCGACTACTATATGGGCAGCAGCAGCATAAGTGACAAGTATAAAAGGAGAGTAAGATGGTCTTTCACTATAATAGTGTAACACTGAAAAGGGTTCTTGTTTGCAGGGAGCTGCTGCACCTGGCCAGCACGTGCTGGTTTCCCCTTCTGCACTCATATCTATAATAACTTCCAATGTTACATCAACAGTAGGGTAAAATGAATACAGTTGATTTAAAGTCCTGATTTTTCATTAAAACAACTTGCAATATGCATCCACCCCTAAGGAATGTGATGATAAAGTCAAAGTTTGGATAGATTGAAGCAGCTGGGAGGTCAATAAGAAACTAAGACATTCCTCTAGCCCTCTACTTTGAAATGACCAATGAACAGGCCTGAAGACAGATTCCTAAAGTGGGAAACAAGTTCCTGCTAACTGAAGAACTGCTGCTGGAAAGAAGGCCTGTTGTGTGCAGTAGGCTAGATGTCCCTACTGAAAGAGAGTATGTTGCGGTCAGGGGAGCTGCAGTTCATGTATCTGAGAGGTACTGGGCAACTGAAGAGGGCACCCTAAGAGAGGGGAGAGAGAGAGAGAGAGAGAGAGAGACAGACAGAATCACAGAATGAGAGATTACTATTGGTGTAAGTGAAGAGTTTCAACTGAATGTGCCAAGGAACACAGGGAAAAAATGGAAAGAAGAAAGCAGTCAGAATGTTAAAAGTTTGAAAGACAAACTAAAACCCCTCAATGAACTCTGAATTTGATTTATTTTGGTAAAGCAACATTACATGTTTTGGCAAAGCAAAGCATGAATTTCTGTTCGTTTTTAAATCAGCCTAATTGTTAGCATTAAGATAGCATGCTTAACAGAAATGTTTGCTTTTTGTGTTGAAAGAATAAGAATAGTCAAGAAGTATAACATTCAGTCGACCCATTAGACCCATTATAGAGTACAACGCCCCTTTTGGAATGCACCTCACAAGACATCTGCAGCAGCTGGAAATGCCACAGAAGTACCTCACAAAGAGGATTACTGTCCTCAAACAGATGCCCTACATTGACCCGTCTCAAAAAACCTCAGCTTTACTCTGTAGCAGCTCACCTACTCCAAGGAGATCTCTGCCTAACATATAAAACTATGTTAAATCCAGAGCTGTTGGACAAGCTACACCTAAAGAAATCCCAATCCCTCTGAGCTACAAGGTCTAGGGACATAAACCTTGTCACCACAATAAACAGGACATGCTGGAGGGATAGATTCCTGTCCCAGAGACTTCCTATACTCTGGAACAAGCTACCCATCTATGTCAAGCAAAGTTCCTCATTAGCACTCTTAAAGAAAATCTTGATGAGTGGATGAGAAATAGGAAATACACCCCAGGGATCACTTCTGTGGGTCTGCTCGACAGGGGCACAGGAAATGAACTTTCTTGGGTGGCATAAGCCAGGGAACCTTGTTGGCTAGGCTTACTTAGGCTCTTGGGCCAATAGTCTAGTACCCAAGTATGAACCTATAATGAACTACCCAAAACATGATAAATACATGGAATCTGAATAAATGGGAGCCATTTGAGCCTGTACTCCACTGCAAACATCAGTACTTCTGCATATGGCAATCAATAACATCTATCACTTCATGAACTTCTAACATGAGCCTGACTTCCAAAAATCAATGTTGTAGCACTACTACAACTACTAGACATATCACAATGTAAAATTGCTAAAAAGGTATGCAGTAATTCAGCAAATTGCAACCCTCCATATACAATAAAGCAATTAGTCTACAAATCTCTGAGTGCAGAGTTGCTAGAGCTCCACTGGGTTCAGTGGTATAACTGATCACATAAAGAGGACACTCAAATATCCAGAGTTCAGGACACATCTGAGGGCAAATTATTTAGAATTTGCTATGAAACACTGCCTTAATCTACACACAAAGCTTTGCAACCAAAAACCTAAACCTAATGAAATCATGCAAATAAAAAAATGAGTGAAACAACAGAAACAATCATTTTAGCACAAGGGCTGAACTCCAGTCCTCCCCCCCCCCCACCCACAAAACACAACTCTGCTCCCTCATCTCCATTTTTTGTGTTCATATTCAGTGCCTGCTGACCATTAAGTTGTGCCCCCCTCCCCATGGAATGCCAACAAATTAATTTCCCTGTAAATTTTCAGTATGGAGGGAACAGCCATCTGGAGCAGTTGCCAACCAGACAGTATATAGGTGCCTTGGGCCTCTGTCTGCACCCTGTCATCTGCTTGTCCACTGTGAAGGTGGGTACCCTACACCATGGCCCATTATGTTCAACTTATTGCCAATCAGAGTGTGACCTGTAGGCAGCAATATTTATCCTTCTCCACCAATGCATCTGTCCCATGAGGAAGTTTGATCTAGCTTATCCCCACCAGACTGGGACTTGGCATCTTTATCTGTCTCCAGCTGACAGACACCCTCCTCCAATCAGTTGTCTACATCATTCCAGACACAGGCTAGGAAGCATTTTCCCTTCATAAATGCCCTGCCCTAATTCCTCCCCCCTGGAGGAGAAGAAGGTAGATACTGTATTACCATGGGAAAGCCATGATCCTCTCACTAATGCGTTTCTTCTGCTCTCATCCACATGCCTCTATACAAACACTATTGTTGCCTTGTAATTCCAATCCTATGTCCTCCAGTTAATGATCTTCATGTAATTTTATGTTTGCATTGGATCACTGGCTGATGAACAACAATCTCATTCTCACTCAAGAATGAACAAGTTAAGATTTTCTGTACCTCTTCCATCCCCCTTTGCCTTTCTCTTTCATTATGTGAGCCACTATTTGAATGTGGGTCACCTGGGTCATAGCCAGAGCTTTATCTCTCTATGCTACGGAGCCAGTATGTGCAATTTCTCTATAGACTACTTCTGAAATCCTACAGGAAAAATGTGAATATATGTTAAAAGACTCACCTTTTCTCTTTTATCTGAGTATGTGACCTGAAAACAAAGTATAGCACTTGTGACAAAGAAAGATCCAAAGTATTAATATGTTGATGACATAGAAAAATAATTTTATAAATGTGATATTTTTGGCTTTGACTAAGCAGTGCATAATTAACACTACTGCTTCCAATGGTTGCACACATCTGTTTTCAAGGTACATAGTGACAAAGCCCTGACTGCAGACCATGTAACTGTGCCCAAGTTGCATACCTAGTTAATAGAAAAGACAGCATGGTAAGTCTGAATATTTTACTTTAAGACAAGGAAAAGGATTTACTTCTACAATGGTATGCCCTGACAAAAATTACAGCTAGCTTTACAGGCAGAAAGTACTGATACTCTAAGCACTCTGTGCATGCAGCAGGCTAGAAGAGATATAAGTGTAGGGAAGTTAGGTCAAAAAGATAAAAAAAAACTGACCAGTTAAAACAAAATCAATCAGTCTGGGGATCTAAACTTTTTCTGCAACATCAACAGAATGATTTGGGCCATGCATATCTCGTAGAGGATACTGCTGCTGTGAACAGACTCCCCAGCTACATAAAACAAAGCTTATCCCTTTCCATATTCAAACACAACTTGTATCTATGCATGGGAAACAGAAACTTTACTCCAAGACTGCCCCCTGTGCTACTAATGGACAGAGGCAGCTCCTAAACGTTTTATCCCATGCATGGGTCCCCTTAAATTATCTATAGTATGATCCCAGTTATTCACATTCAGGGTAATATATAATTATTGACCATGGGATGAGTAAGGCCAATCTCTACCCAAATGGGATAGGTTATCTCAAACACAAAAAGGGAAATTGGCTAGTCTTAAAATGACCTGTAAGGGCAGCTATCCTAGCACTTACTCTATGAAGCAATGAAAGTGTAAAATGGACTACTACTTGGTGCTCAACTCTTACCTACCTTACTCATAGCAAAGATATGTTTAAACCAAATCTACCCTGGAAGGGGAAGGCCACAGCACAGGGAGATGTGAATTCTATAGAATGTGGGATGCAAGAAAGACTGGGCCAATGGGGTACTGGAGAAATGAGGCAGTCAAACTGATGAGACACAAAATTATTTCACAGTTCTGTTAGTAAATGTACAGTAACCACAGCACACTCCTTAAAGATGATAAAAAAGGGTCAGTCTATATATGACCACGATGGTTGCTGTTTGGCAAATATATAGGAATGCACATGCTTGTATTTACCTGGCAAATGGTCCAAAAAAGTAGTCAGTCTTTCTTCAGATGAGTTGATACATCTGTGCATCCAGGGTACAATGCTGTGTAAAAATCTAATGAGCTACTGTGTGTAGTTTAAATACTGACATTTGGGAAAATTGGTGAAGTTAAGGAAATAGATGTCTAACTACTTCATTGGCACAGCTGGATGCATAACTGAAATAGTATGCCTTGGTGCCTGGATTCATATCCCAAATGAGCTATTTATTTCTCAGTTGATTGTATCATTTGCACAAGATGTACATCCTACTTTTGCACAAAGGTAATGTTAAGTGCTATAAAGGACAACGTTGAAGGAGATTGTGATGTCCAGTCAATACCCCACCGGATTGCCATAAATTAAATGCGACACCCCTTACTATCCTGGGTCAGTAATGAAGGAGCTTCAATCCTCACTACTGACGCCAGTGTGAGACTGTCACAAACAGTTGTAATATTTCACAATTTTCCCCTAAGAACACAACAAGAACACACTCAATAATCTGGGACTAGACTATATACTTCTGCCCACCCCTAATGTAACTCCTTATTACACACTTCAGAGCAATGTGGCTCAATTTAACACATCTGATGCACTCACACTCAAAGTAAATTTAAATCTCAGGCATCCAAACACTTTTGGGAAAGCCTGACACAGATTTACAGCTGTGTCCCTTCCCTAAAATAATATGGTAATGCTGCCACCATTCAGTGTCTTCATGCCCTTCTAAAGAGGCATCAGATTATGAAAATTAAATATCAAAATAAATGATAGCTATGACCAGAAGTGGCCAGGCCTTTCAGGTGATCTGGGGAGTATCAAACAGGTATAAGTACTCTCTAATCTCTAAACAACACACTGATTTCCAGTCACAATGTAAAGTAATGAGAAACATTTAGTAATAAGTAAAATGATTACGAGAATGTAAATCAATAGCTTTCAATAAACACCAAAATTCAATCACCAGAAATGTAAAATTAAACTGTAGGATAGAAGTCCATCATTCTAGAAAAATTAATAACTAAGATTTCCTAATCTAACTAGAGAATACTGTCCCTGGTGTAATCTAACACATAACAGCAAGGCACAGGTAGGTTTACAGTTTTTGCTGAATTCTGTTTTTTTCGGGTATCCCTGTACAGCACTGTAACTGCCTGCAACTCTTCACAAACTGCTGCACAGCTTAACAGTCTCAACTCTTATTTTAAAAATAACAGTCAGCTGTTTGAAAAAGTTATTTGAACAGCTGATTGACATGAAAAAGAATCACCTAACAACTAGGAACATTCAAATGACATCACCTAATGTTCAGTTGATTCTCCACAGGTTGTACTTTAGAATGTACCTCACAAACGTGCAGTTAGAAATGTATCAAAACACTGACAGACACACTGAAAATGCTGTATAAAGAGGGAAATACTCACCATTATAAAAACTTATTTACATTTTCACAATTAGGTAAGTTGGTATACAATACAAGTTAAACTGAGAATATACACAAATCTCCTGCCAGACATGCTAACACAGATGACAGTATTTTCATTTTCTTCACATTTCTCCCCCATTATGACTCAAGCACAATTTTCAAGCGACCCTTGAAAACGAACACTTGAGAAAAATGGGTATGTCTGGGAATATCAACTCACTCCTCTCCTGGGCAATCCATTTGCATTGGCATTATTAACCCCACTGCAGCATTTTTCTCCTTCTAAGGAAATTTGGCTAAGTACAGCCCCCACCTCATAATTTGAAGCATCTACCTGTACAATAAATTTTTTATTGTAATCTAGGCTGGCTAACATAGGGGGTCCTCCCAGAATATCTCTTAGTTTTTGGAATGCTTGTTCACAATCTGTGGTCCACGTTACCTTGTCTGGTTTATTCTTCCTACTTAAGTCAATAAGGGGTGCAGCTATGGTACTGTAATTGGGCACACATTTCCTATAGTACCCCTCTGTTACTAGAAATGTTCTCACTTGTTTTTTAGTCACAGGAACTGGCCACTCAAATAGTTTCCACCTTGACAGGTTCTGACCTAATTTTACCACTTCCCACTCTGTGTCCTAATTAAGTGACCTCTGCAATACCCACTTGGCACTTACTGGCTTTAATAGTTAATCCTGCCCTACTTAATCTATCCAAGATCTCCCTCACATGTTGGATTGCAAATGCCCTTAGCATAGTCTTCATTGTAGAGTTTAACCTCTCCATATGATCATTAGTCTGTGGATAGTAGGGAGTGTTCTTTAAATGTTTCACCCCACAAAACATTCACAGACAAGTCAGCAGTTCTGACATGAAGTTGGCACCTTGGTCAGTCAGTATCTCCCGTGGAAGACCTACTCTGCTGAATATTCCTAGGAAAGCACTTGCCATATTATCTACATCAAGATCACCTGCAAAGGGAATATTAGAAACTTTAGCTCGAAGTGGCAGATGGTAGGCTCTAGGCTTTACCAACTGCCATACTACCTCAACTTCCAGCCCTCCCCTAGGAGTCCACTTTCCATACAACAAATCTTCCTTCTCTGCCTTAATATCCCCTTACCAAGGAATATCAGGGACTATCGCTAGAAGTGGCAGATGATATGTTTTAGGCTCTATCAACTGCTATACTACCTCACCATCCAGCCCTCCATTAGTCCACCCTTTATACAACAAACTTTTGTTCCCATATACAGACTCCCACCTTCCTTGAATCTCAGGTGCTTCCTTAACTATCTTGCTCAAGCTTTGCACTGTAGAGTCCATAAGTTGACCCTGTCTCAACTGTACCAATGTGACCTTCCCAAGCTCCCCTTCTGCAGAAAGCCTAGTAACTTCAGACAGCTGTATCTCACTGTCACTCTGAGTACTATCACTCCCCACCATCCTTGCAGTCACCATGTCCAAGGGAACATCAGTACCTCCCAGTAGCTTTGGCTCACTTTCACACTTACTGCTACAGGATAGTTCCTTTTCTAAAACAGCCACCACACTAGTCCCAGCTTCAACTATGAGATCTATCTGGTTCCCTTCCAGACCTACATGCCTATCTCCCAGCCTGCCTATGTGTCACTGCATGCACACAAGGCACTGCAACTGCATCATCACAGTCATTACCTATCAGGACATTTGCAGGAATATTCTCAAACACAAGCTCCCCTTCCACAAGAAACCTAGTCACTTCCGACAGCTGTGCCTCACTGTCACTCTGGGTATCAACACTCACCTCCATCCCCACAGTCACTGTGTCCAGGGGAACATCAGTACCCACCAGCAGCTATGGCTCACATTCAGACTTACTGCTACTAAATAGCACCTTCTCTGAAACAGCCACCACACCAGTCCCAGCTTCAGGTACAAGATCTTTCCTGGGTCTCTCCCAGACTACCAGATCTGCATGCCTTTCTCCAAGCCTGACTGCAAGGGACTGCATGTTCACAAGGTACTACATCAGCAAAGTCATCCCTTATCAGGACATCTGCAGGAATATCCTCAAAGACACCTACTTGCTTGCTTCTTCTTCCACCCTCCCAGTCAAGATGACCCACAGCCAAAGGTATTTGGAATGAGGTCCCTCCCAATCCTCTGACTGGAGTGGACTGCCCAATCAAGTACTGCTCTTCTCTAACCACTGCAGGCCTTACAAAATTTATATCAGAAGCTGTGTCCCTCTTAGCAGTTACCTGTTTACCATCTACTAGGACTGGATATTAATTTTGGTGATAATTTGGCACCTCAGTTGTTTCTAAACAGCTTACCACTGGCAGTTTGTTGTCACCACCTGCTGGCTCCCTCAGCTTCTGTTTCTCACCTTGCCTCAATGGACATTTGGCTGCTATGTGTCCCCTCTGGTTATACCTGAAACATCAAATACCTAACCATGCACTTGGATTAGTAGTTTCCCCCATTACTGGTGTACTCTGTTGGAGAGGTTTAGACTGCCCCCTTGGGTTTGCTTATGTTCATGTGCAGCACTGGGTATCCCTTTCTTAGGCAGTGGTGCTCTGCTTACCAAGTAGAGATCCCCTTTTTCCCCCAACTCCTCTGCAGAGTTGCACTCATGGTCTGCTAACCAGATTCTCATGTCATCAGGCAAAGTACTGAGGGCTTGTTCCCTCACCAAAAATCTGCCAGTCCCTCAGAAGTGGTAACCTGACACTCACTCACCCCTCTGTGAAAGTATGTACTTAAGTCAGCAATATAATCTACTTTTTTATAAGCTTCAGGTGTAAGTTGGAAATACTCAAGCAAGCAACATTTCATTTTATCATAATTCAAAGAATCTACATCATTTAACTTTGCTACAGCCTGAATAGCTTTACCATGGAATAAGGGAGTCAGAAGCTGAAACCAGAGCTCATAGTCCACATAATATTGTCTACATACCATCTCAAAAATATGAATAAAACTATGAAATCATCCCCATCCCTGTACTGAGGAAAAGGTTTACTGATCTGTACGGCTTCTGGGTTCCAGTTATTCCCTTCTCCATTATCTCCACAGCCCACTCAAAGGATAACAATCTTCACTTCATGGTTGTGTCATCACTCATTCTCTTCACACTGTCTCTCATTTTCCTCGGCTTCTAAATGTCTGACCTCCAGTTCATATTGACACCATTTCTCCTCAGCTTCCAGTTGATATCGGTGCTGCTTCCCCTCAGCTGCCAGACTATGGGGCTCCAGGTACAGGTTGGCATGGCAATCCTCTGGCTTCACACTCCTTAGCCCACTGGATGTATGTCAGCTTAATGTTTTGCTGACATCCTTGCCTGCCCCTGACTATTTAACTAAAAAAAATAAATAAATGAAACTGTGGTGGATTGAAATTCTGAATATTCACCTTGTGCTGTCAAGAGTACACACCCTAATGACAAATACCCACAGGCTACTGGAATTCAATTAAAAATCCCACCACTGCCACCAATTAAATGTGACATCCCTTACTATCCCTCACACTGACTCTCATTTTCCTCGGCTTCTAAATGTCTGACCTCCAGTTCATTTTGACGCTGTTTCTCCTCGGCCTCCAGTTGATATTGGTGCTGCTTCCCCTCAGCCACCAGACTATGGGGCCCCAGGTACAGGTTGGCATGACAATCCTCTGGCTTCACACTCCTTAGCCCACTGGATGTATGTCAGCTTAATCTTTTGCTGACATCCTTGCCTGCCCCTGACTATTTAACTAAAAAAAAATAAATAAATGAAACTGTGGTGGATTGAAATTCTGAATATTCACCTTGTGCTATCAAGAGTACACACCCTAATGACAACTACCCACAGGCTACTCGAATTCAATTAAAAATCATACTACTGCCACCAATTAAATGTGACATCCCTTGCTATCCTGGGTCACTACCTAAGAAGTGCAATCCTCACTACTGACTCCAATGTGAGACTGTCACTTAAACAGAAGTAGTATTGCACAATTTTCCCCTAAGAGCACAGTGATGACCCTCTACTGGACCAGTAATCAAGGAGCCTCAATCCTCACTACTGACACCAGTGAAGGATGTACACCGGGAGGATGACAAGTACACACACAGTATCTCCAGATGTAGCTCTCTGCATCAAGTGCAATTCCCCTTAAGAGCACACAGAGACCACAGTCAGTCCAGGGCTTCTCATTCTTTCTCCAAATCACCAATAAGACTCCTCACTGGCACAGCTATAGAGTTGTGGTCTCAGCTGAGTGACCAAGCTAAGACCTCCAACACTCTCTCTGTCCAACCAGTGCTTTGTGTTCCTGCCCAAGTAGCTGACACTCACACTCTGAGGTTTGATTTACACACACACACACACACACACACACACACACACACACACACACACACTTGGGAAAGGCTGGCACAGGTTTACTAGCTATGTCCCCTACTGCCAGCAGTCACTCCTGCCAACTACCTTAAGGCCCTTAGCAAAGGATGTCCAATCTTACTGAGTAATATTAAGAGTAACACAAATGGTAGTTTGACCAAGAGCAAGGCTATTAGGAGTGGCCCACACAGTGTTAAGAAATAAATATGCAAGTACTCTCAAAACTTAAATATCTCTACACAGATCAGCCACAATGAAAGGTTTAAATATATTTAATAATAAGCAATAAATGAACAAGACAATACTAGATATTTTTTCACAGTGACATCAGAGTTCAAAACCACAGGAAATACTTAAAACAACATTGCACGACAGTCTAAAATAAAAAAAGAGAAATATCTAAACTAAGCTTTACTATATTCCTGACTAAATCTAAGAGAATTACTATAACCTAAGAACTTACTAGTACAGCAAGGCAGATGTGGTGAATGGATCTTCTAGTTGTTGTCAGGTCCAATAGAGAATGCCCTGTCTCACTAAGAGACTTCTCAAATTAATATCTCAAATATTACTGCTGAGATAGCTTGCAAAATGACATCACTTCTTGTCATCTTTTAGTTCCCAGGCCTAAAACAACCATTGATGGCAGCTGGTAGCATTTAGCATCTAACTGTAAAAATACAGAGACAAGGACTTCTCCTTAGATGTCTGGCAAATGTTGGAAGTCATAAAATAATTGCATTCCTTCATGCTTTCAAAACTAGTAATTAGTTCACCTTCAGGACAATACATAAAGTTTCCAAGCACAGGCATTGTGCCTCTTGCTGCATTAAAAACTGAAAGATACCATCTTTTTATGGCCTAGCCATAAAGTAATTTAATTTCAGTTATTTTTCTGAAGTTAACCTCCTGTATTCCAGTTTTCTCTGTTAAAATATATACATTTACACAGTTACAATAGTGCATGTACATTTCTATTCTCTTACAGGGGGACAGGCTGTGGATCCATTTTAAACACAAGCATTTTACAAATGCCTTTTCAACACACATCTGTACAAGCAGTTTGATATACACATGACATGCAGTTCCAATACAATTGTAACAAGCATCTTACACAGATCATTTTGATTTTCGCCAATGACATATAATTATGTGCAAAATTTCAGCTAGCTGGGCTGGCAGTATCTCCTTTCATCCCAAACACAACAAAAACATGCTCTATAATCTGTAGCTGGACTTTATACTTCTGTAAACCCCTGTTTAACACGTCTGATACACTCACACTGAAATTTAAATCTCACACATACACTCACACTGAAATTTAAATCTCACACATTCAAACACTTCTGGGAAAGCCTGATACAGATTTGATACAGATTTCTAGCTGTGTCCCTTCCCCCAAATAATATGGTAATGCTGCCACCAATTAGAGCGTCTTCATGTCCTTCTAAAGGGGTGTCCAATTATAAAAATTAAATGTCAAAATAAATTATAGCTATGACCAGATATGGCCAGCCTTCAAGGTCACCCAAGGAGTACCAAACAGGCATAAGCACTCTTTAATCTCTAAAGAACACACTGATTTCCAGCCACAGTGTAAAGTAATGAAAAACATTTAATAATAAGTAAAATGATTACAAGAATGTAAATCAATCGCTTTCAACAAACACTACAATTCAATCACCAGAAATGTAAAATTAAACTGTAGGATTAGAAAAACTATCTTAATAACTAAGCTTTCCTACTACAGAATACTGTTCCTGATCTAATCTAATACATAACAGCAAGGAAAAGGCAGGCTTACAGTTTTTGGCAAGTTCTCTTTTTTTCGGGTATCACTGCACAGTACTGTAACTGACTGCAACTATTCACAAACTGCTCAGTGCTTGACTAACTGCACAGCTAACAGTCTCAATTGACTTATTTTAAAAAATAGTCTGCTGTTTGAAAAAATTATTTTTCCTGTCAATCAGCTGTTCAAATAATCACCTAGCAACCAGTAACATTCCACATTTTGTACTTTAGAATGTCCCTCACAAACAAGTGAGATTAGAAATGTATCAAATACTGACAGATTATTTGAACATTCTTTATAAAGAGGGAAATACTTGACATTTTAAAAGCTTAATTTACATTTTCACAATTAGACATGCTGGCATACAATGCAAGTTAATCTGAGAATGTACACAAATCTCCTGCCAGACATGCTAGCACAGTCAGATGACAGTATTTTCATTTTCTTCACAGGGATACTCAGAACAGTTATCCATAATAAGTCAAACTTGGAATTATTACTTCTAAAAACAAATAAATAAAATACAATAAAATAAAATGAAAATAAAGATATTGCTAGTAACCACTCAAAGATATGGGACTGATATAATCAAAACAGTCTATTAATTGTAAGAACACATATGAAAGGGATCTGTAAAGCTAATGTGATTTATATAAATATCACATAAAATAAGAACTTTACAGCATACAGAATTCTGTTAACTAGCCAATGAAGGATAGAGTTTTTTCTGTATACACATAAAAACTTACTGTAAATCGAAAAAGACAATGGAAGCAGACAGGTTCAGTTGGGAAAAAGATGATAAAACTGCTCACATGGCTTCAAAAAATTTCGCAAACTACCTACAATATTTACAGTGCTTTGAAACAAGGATTACAGTCCGTAACAGTATTTTTGCCTCACAAGTACAATCTTATTCATCCACTCCAGTGAAACTGGATGTTTGCGCTAAAGTCTGCCAAGCTTTTTCAGCTTCAAAATGAGACATATTCACCAGAGTTGATCCCAAACAAAACATAGGAGAAAACGTAAGGCTGCTGAATTCTACAAGTCTCAGATCCTTGACTAAAGCCCCTGCTTTACCCCATGCTGACCTTCTGACTGAGGATCTCACTGGTTTGTTGTTTTACTTGTTGGGATCTTTAATTATTAAGATGTTGCTTTTTAAAATCTTGCTCTTTTTATAGCCTTTTACAACTTTTGGCTTGTATTTGAGATTTTGAGGTCTTGTTGAACAGTCCAGTGTATAAATTTGTATTTTTTATTTTACATTTGTAAAGAAAAATCACATTATTTGACAAACCTATCTTTTTTGAAGTGAACTAACCTTAGTACAATTTTTACTCTGATTTTCAATTGTTAAAGTGACTGTTTAAGCTATGTATTGTAGAATAAAAGCTTAGATGGGTTTCTTACTGACTAGTGAGTGTCAAATGACCACAGCTGAAAGTCCATGGGTGAAAGTGCTATTATTTTCAATGCTTCATGGAGCATGCATAACTTACAGCGTTATGTCTCAACACATCAGTCAACACCAGACAGACTCTCCCTCACTCTAAACATCTGACTGTGGAGAACCATGAACATTAGCAATTGGGAAGCTGTGTGCATCAACACTTTTAAGCTTTTTCTTCCAGAAGGTTCCATGATGTTTCCTTGTTTATCAAGAAAAGGAAGGTAACTTATCTACTCATGATTTAAACAATGTTGTCAACAATTCATTTTGGCTTTTGGAGAAGTATGTTGACACCTGTCCTGCTTTTGAAGGGCTCTGCCTATGAGCAGTATCTGTTTAAATTATTTGCATGGTGTCATATAATTGGAAAATGTTAGAGAAGGGGATCAGACCCTGATATACTGACTGTGCACCAAGAGAAACTTTAAGAGCAAGGATGGAAACATATGTAGAGAATCCTTACCTAACTAAATGTAATGCTTTATACAGCAATATACAGTTTCATGATAAGGGCAGTAACAAAAATATTTGTGCACATGTACACAAACACACACTGACATTTTCCACCCTACCCCCAAAAGCTAGAGAACTAGTGAAGTTCCACATGAATGTAGGTGGAAATGCAGAAGCCACCTCTGCTGGGACATTAAAATCAAAAGGATGCAATGTCAGGCAGTGATGTTAGCCACAGATTCTGGGACATTAAAATCAAAAGGATGCACTGTTAGGCAGCAGTGTTAGCCACAGATATATGCTCTGCTACATTATAATCCAGTTAGAAGAAGACTATCTTTGCTTTACAAACCATCTGCATGACCTGTGGTGTCACAGATGTAGATGTATTACACTCTGGTACTTGGTGCAAAACATCGCATGGCCTGTGACAGACCTTTGCATTACATTGCTGGTATGTGATCTAGTATGTATGGCAATATTCCAATGCCTACCATTTCAGAACAATGGGGTCTAGTGATTGATGCAGAGGTTTAAGGCTATGATCTGTTCATGAGCTTCTTACTATAATTCAGGGTTTGATTTCTTCTGCCTTCATTCCACCACCTGTGTGAGTCTGGGTGAGTCACTTTAACAGGCATTTCTCCCAGGGTTAATTCTTTCAGCAATGGAAAAGTGTGTGTGTGTGTGTGGGGGGGGGGGGGGGGGCAACACACTTCTGCAAAAGTCATACTGACTGGCCAATGGGGACAGATTATATGCAGAGCATCCTGACATATCTGATAGGGCAGCTGTTACATAATCTGCATTACTCTCAGCATGGCAATGTTCATTCACTGAATATCCTCTGTGGTGACTGGAGATATGGGTAATCATGAAGAAACTGCTAATATTTTGGTCTTTCCTCCGGCATAAGATCAGTCTGTTTTTTTTTTTTTTTTTTTTTTTGTTATTTCATTTCTAAATTTTCTGTTCATGTGACTTACTCTCTGGTTTGAGCAGCTGGTATACACCTTCTCACTGTCCATGGAGAAGGTAAATTAATGGATAACTGTTCTTTACTCTTAATTACCGGTTGGCCCCTAACAGCAAAAGATGGAAGTACAGCAAGGCAAGAAAGCAAAGTGTGAGAACGGAAAGGAGGATGTGATGGCAGTGGACAAACCAATCAGTTCTGTATCAAGTACAGGATCTATCTTAACCCAGAAGAGGCAGTAATGATCAGGATGGACAGGTACATCTGAATAATTGTACCTTTAAAGTAAGATGAAAGTGAAGAGGATCAGATGAAGTCACAGATGGAGAAAGGGAGTACAGGTACTCAGGACAGTAGAAAGTAGAAACTAAGTGATACAAAATGCAGAAAAGAACAAGCAAGTGTGAAATAGGACAACTGGGTAATAGTCATTATGCAGTGTTAAGAGTCTAGATTAGATGGTAGGAAGATATATGCACCGATGGAGGAAGGGAGTGTGAACATTGTTGGTATCAAAAACATGGGATGGAAACTAAAGGAAGGGGGACATGGAGGTACCAGGTATAGTATATTCAGAAATGACGAAAAAAGTGATAGAAGAAGAGAGACATCACTCCATAAAAGAAACAATAAAATGGCAAGATCTGAACCTAGAGTAAGTGCCTTGGTGGTTAAATCTAAAGAACAGGGTCAGAGCCGGTGGATTGGCCCCAGAGGTGCCAAGGAAAGGGGACTAAAAACTGGAAAACAGAATAAAATAATGGGGTATGGGAAAGGAGGTTACACATATGAGAGATCTCAAGTCCCCAAAACAGCCTTAGGTCACAGGAAAAGCAGCAAGCGGAGTTGACTGGAAGTCTTGAACCATGAGTTTAGCCAGTTGGCAAAAGTGGGAGTTAACTGGAAGTCTTGAACCATTAGCCAGTTTTTGTGAAACTGTACCAAACAAGACAGAATTCTGGACAGTCCTCACCAAAGTGGAAAGTATCAGGTCTATGCAAATTGAAGGCTCCAATAGCAAAACAGTGGTCGTACACTTAATAGATTGGGGGAGGGTAAGAACACATAGATAAAAGGTAATGGGTGAACTATTTTAATGTGGCAAATTAGTATGAACTGAAGAAGAGAGCCATGATGAGTTGGCAGACAGACTAAGTTAATAAACTAGCCAAATCTAGCAGTTTAGCTCAGCGGAATAAGTCTATGAGATGATAGATAGTTTCAACCTATAGTTCTGGTTTTGAATCCCTCAACTTTTATTTGCAAACTATAGGACTAAGTCACTTAACTAGATAGTGATACTGGACTACATCTGAAACTGGACACTTGTGCCCAATGGGCTACCCAGTAATCAAATAAATAAAGAAGCTATAAGAATGTGTTGTGAATGAAGTACTCACCAATGCTTTAAGAAGGGTGGGAAAAATGGGGCATCTGCCCTGAGCACTAAACACTGCATATTAAGTAATCATGATTGCATATGATATCATGTAAACTGTCTTTCACACTGTTCTGCTATTTTTTAAGGTAAACTATGTAGAAGATAAGAGTGTTATGTCATCTTTCATATGAGACGTTAATCTAAGGTCCCATCTGCTTGAGTTGGTGCTAGCTTCCCAAATATTCAAAATAACTCCAAACTTTATCAATCTTATTTATCAATTTTAGCCTTTTCCCAATAATACTTATATAAAATAACTTCTAATATCTCCCCAAGTAAAACCTTCCAAATTTTTTTTTCCATAAATTATTTTTTCACACTCTAAAAACATGTTCTGTGATTTCTATTTTTTCACAAAACAAATATAATTGTGTGACATTATTTTATATAACATATTACTCTTTACAGGTAGCCTATTTATTCCTAATCTCCACAAACAATATAGACACTTGTCTACCTTACAAAACCTATTTTTTCTTTCTTTTACAGTTTCAATAACATAATGACCCTCAAGGATTAACTCTTAACACCTTTTAATAATGTCATTATGTCATTATACAAAACCTTCCTAGAAATTACTATGAGCCGGATTCATGAACACCCACACTAAATGAAAATGAAGTGTACATGATCTGAATTCAAGAACATCCCTACCATATATTTGTGCTGTTTATTCACTCGGAAAGGTTAAACTGAGTGTACACTTGGTCTATATTTTGTGGCAACCTTTATGATCCACCTTGATATTTAAGACTGCAAGAAAACCAGAAGGAAAACTAAAATTAGGAGATAGAAAGTGGGAGTTATGCTTGTGTTGTCTATACACTGTCACCACCATTATGAGTGAAAGTGTTCATGAATACAGCCTCATTTTTATTTCCCAATACCCATAACAATGTTTTTTTTTCATATTTCTGAATCTTTACAATTTCAGAACTGTTTCTCTTTTTAATGTGCTTTACTTTTCCCACAATTTTTGATATTTACTGAAAGCCACAAAACTCCTATTATTTTTTTCTCAACTAACATCTTTTACAACTTCATAGACACTGCATACACATTTGGATTACTTAAACCTAAACCACCTTCGTTACTTCCCATATACAAAATCCCCCTCCTCCTGGGATTAAACCAACTACCCCACAAACAAACAAAAAATGATTGCATAAATTCTTTCTCACTGAAACTTGGAATCATATACATTTTAGCCAAATACCCTATTTTACCTAGCATAACTGAATTACTAAAATAAACATTTTTCTTATACGGCATCCAAAACATTTCCATTTCACAGGTCTGCAAGATTGCTTTGAATGCACTGACTGGAATCTATTTAAAGAGGCTGCCACCACAAATCAACATATTAATTTGGATGAGTACACTGAAACGGTTGTAGGATACATCACAAAATATATTGAGAATGTCACTAACCTGAAGGATGTAAACATCAGAGCCAATCAAAAACCCTGGCTCACCACTGAGGTATATGAATTACTGAGAGTACATAATGGTTCCTTTAAGGCTGGAGACAGAGAGGCTGTAAAAAAGACCAGGGCTAACTTGAACAAAAATGTGAAAGTAGCAAAATGGGCCTATAGTCTAAAAATACAGACGCCTCTCTGACCAGAAAGATCCCAGGCAGCTCTGGAGAGGGATCCAAAACATCACAGACTATAAGCCACCATCCACGCAATGTGCGGATAACCCAGACTTTTTAAACAAGCTAAATATATACTTCAGCAGATTCAAGGAATCAAATAGAACCTCACCAGAGAGACTACACACAAATGAAGATACCATATTGCTATGCCTCAACCTGGATAAAATACACAAGAACCTACGTAGGGTTCATACAGGCAAAGCAGCTGGTCTGGATAGGATCCTGGGTAGCTACTTAAAAACTGTGCTGATCAGCTGGCACCAGTCTTCACAGACATTTTCAATACATCTCTCAGCCAGGAAAAAGTGCCCAAATGCTTTAAGACCACCAGCATCATCCCTCTGCCCAAGAAACCATATACAGCATCATTAAATTATTACCAGTCAACTGCACTTACCACAGTAGTGATAACGTGTTTTGAAAAAAATGGTCAAGGATCATATAACATCCTGCCTACTGGCTACATTTGATCCTTTACAATTTGCATACAGGCCAAATCATTCTTCTGTGGATGCCATAGCCTTAACACTTCATCCCACCTTGGACCACCTTGAAAATAAGGATTGTTACATACGCACGCTGTTTACAGACTTCAGCTCAGCCTTCAACATGGTCATTCCACAATATTGCTGTCAAAGCTGAGTAAACTGGACATAGAAAACACAATATGCAACTGGATCCTGAACTTCCAAACTGAAAGGCCACAAATAGTTCAAGCTGGAAAGCATCACTCAAACAGCATCACCCTAAACACTGGGGTCCCACAAGGTTGTGCACTCAGTCCACTTCTTTTCACAATTCTAACACATGACTGCACAGATATTCATCAGTCAAACAGAATCATCAAATCTGCAGATGACACAACAGTAATTGGCCTTATCAAGAAGGAAGATGAGGGGGGCCTAAAGGGAGGAAGTGAACCAACTCATTCATTGGTGCACTAACAGCTTAACCAAAGCAGACCAAGGATAGTCCAGAAACGACACCCTTGTTCTGCTTTGGTTCACTAACAGTGTAGCACTAAATGTTGGGAAAAACCAAGGAAATCATTGATTTTAGGAAGAAAAAGCCACACACCCTTATCATCATCAATGGTGCTGCAGTGGAGAGAGAGTAAATAGCACCAAATTCCTAGGGGTACCTATCTCGCATGGCCTAAGCTGGACCACAAACACTTCCTACCTTATAAAAAGAGAGCCCAACAACATCAACGCTTCCTTAAAGATTTTGTAGATCTAACCTCCCCCCACAGGTCCTACACAATGCAACTTCTACAGAACCACGATTGAGAGTACACTGACAAACATCATCATTGTCTGGTATGGAAATTGCTCTCAAGCTGAATGGAAGGCATTGGATAAAACTGTTAAACTGGCCAGAAAAATAATTGGCTCCAACCTTCAATCCCTACAGGACATATCTTCAAACAGATGTTATGTCAGAATCCAAAAACTATTGAGAGATATACACCACCAGGCTCATGGACTGTTCAAACTCCTGCCAACCAGGAAGTGCTACAGAAGCAACACTGAGTTGTGAAAGCGGTCACCTACTGTTCTTTTCTAAATAAAGTTACTGTGGATAGTTTCAGTGTGTAACTTTGGTGCCTCATTCTATTCTTAAAGTGCTACAGAAGCATTAAATGCAGGATATCCAGATTCCATAATAACTTCTTCCCACACACTAACAGACTGCTGAATAACAAATCCATAGCCTAACACGCTACATGGGTAAAATATTATTTGTTTGCAATATGTCGTTTACATAAATTCTCCGAATGGCTCACTTCATACGTCTCTATCTGCACTAGGAAAACTGTGAACTGTAAGTTTATGGTACATATTGGTGGTGGTTAAGTTTACATGTGTACCTCTCATTTATTATAGTACTTTTTTTGCATATTCTTATATTTCTGCTAAGTTTATTCCTGCTGTTGTATTTGTTGCATTTTTGATGGAAATAGAGCTTTCAAATTTGTTTTACTTTATTTACTTTTTTGTATTTTATTTTTTATTTATTTTTATTTAATTTAATTTTTGCCTCCTCTTGCATGTTATAAGGGGCCTCTTTGGGAAGAGGTTCCTGACAGGACACAAAAGTGCCAGCAGTGTCCTGAATGAGGACAGTCTCAAGGCTTGACCCAGCTTGGCTGGCTGTCCTGATGGGGCAGGATAAAGAGACCCATCTTCCACAGAAGACAGTTAAGAGTAGGGTGGACCTGAGGAGCGCAAGTGTGTCTTTTCAAATGAAGAGGAAAAATCTCTCTCCACTACCTTCAAAGTTAATGACAAGGGGGACCTCAACCTCACCCCCACCAGATCTGAATAATCATGTGAGGAATGAAACCTCATCCCCCCGGCTCCACCCTTGAGGCAGAGGTTGGGGCTGACCTGTCCAGCGCTGAGGCTTCAAGAGGAAGGGACATCTTGGAAACCATAAGAGTTGACGCAATCCACTTGACCTGGTGTCAGTGCTATGGCCCCAAGATCCTAATGGATCCAAAAGGTTCAGACCCATCTAGTTCAAGGTGTCAAAGATGAAGAAAGATGAGTCTTTGGAATGGACATAGACATGCTCAGAAATCTCGGATTCGAAAACTCCAAGACCATGGGAAGGATCAGAGTAGGAGCAAAAGCTTGCTGCTGAGAGGATCATGGGTCCAGTGGGAGATGGAGATGGTAAAATACCCAACTGAATTTGATGTTCTGAGAAACTTCATCATCTTGTCCATATCTGCTTCTGATAGGTTCCTGGATGACCAAAGGGAAGATGAAGTAGATGGTCGACAGGAAGCTCTTCAAGGCATGTCTTGCAGGAAGGGAGAATGAAGTCTTGAAGGCACACATTCAGGAGAAAATCTTGGTGATTTAGGGTTGGACCTGATTGGATAAGAAGAAGATTTTGACTTTGCTTTCATTGGAGTCGAGCTGTTGGAGATAGTCAGAGCTGATAATTTCGATATAGTGGAACTGGGCCCGAAGAAATTGAGGGAAAAGGCAGTTCCAAAAGCACTTCCTTGATTCATTGATTCCTTAGGTCTCTCTCTCTTGCATCCCATGAATATTTCTTGCAGGAAGATGGTGATCTAGAGTCCAATGATGACCTTTTAGTATAAACTTATTCTTTTTTTCATCCAAGGCTCTATTATTGAAACTAGTAGAAATATCAGAAGAAACTTCAAGATGTCCTGGTCCTAAACAGTCTGCACAGAGAATGGCTATCTGAATTTGGGATCTTATGCTCGCAAGAGGAGCACTTTTTTGATGTCAGTAGGATTTTCTTACAGCTTAAAACTAGTCAGAATTACCAAACAAATAACTACTAATATGTAAAAAATGAAGACAGCAACGAAAAAGATAATGAAAAATACCAACAATAGTAATCAAGACATACCACAAAGGTAAGTAGAAAAACCGCAAGGAGAATTACCAGCAATGGTAATGAAGATACACCACAAGGTAGTTTGAGAAGAGTGAGGGCTTAAAGGCCAACCATTAAAACTACTTAGAGGTTTATAAATTTAGCTGATTATTTATAAAGGGGAGGATGTTGTTGTTGTCTTTCGGCTTTTCCCAGTTAGAGGTCGCCACAGCGGAACTCCAGTCCGCTAATGATTAGCAGTAGATTTTCACGGTGCCGAGTTGCCAGCTCGACGCCCACCCTTCAATGAAGGCACGCCCATCCACGCATGTCTTTCGGAACACCACTCGACCCGCGGGGAGGACATGCAGACTCCACACAGAAGGCATTCCCTGCACACTAGCTAAGAATCGAATGGGAGAACCTCTTGCTGTGAGGCAACAATTGGATACAAGAGAAAAATGGTTAAAAATAGAGGAATGTTGTGGAAATTGGAATGGATTTATATCAACGATTCAAATTGCTCAAGCTAATGGTGACCACATCTTACCACTAAAGCGGCAAACAAGATCAGAGGTAACTCATGAGTAGATAGGAAATTATGGGTAAGGGAAGGAGCTCCAGCTACAGAGCCTAAAGTCTGTAGACTGGCAGAGGACAGATCTAATGGTCTGATCTAAGACCTATCAGTTGAGGAACAGAAGAAAAATATAGTATCAGATGTAATGTTTTAACATCCTCTCCAAACACAAAAAACAGATCCAAGCATCTCTCCCTTTCTATATTACATACAATTCTCCATTCCCACAATGCCTCCACCTGAATTCTTTCATATAATCAAATAAACCTTGTATCCTGCACACAAACTACTTTTGCACCACATTTTTGTAAATTGAGAAACAGTAGTTCTTCTTCCTTTATTATCCAACAATTTACATTAATTGACACCAATTTAACATTATTCCTTGCCTTTCTTTTTAATTTTTTGGTGATATATTTTAAACTTGATCTTCCTCACCTAAATTTTTTTCCTGATTTCCTTTAAAATCCCTTCATCGACATTTGATTTTTCACTGTCTATTTCTTCTTAATTTTCAACATCCTTATTAGTATTACATTGATCTTCTTAACGTATTACATTTTTATATAGTCCTTCACTATTATTTTATTGTCATTTATAACATTTTATCTCCTTCATGTTTACTGCAGCTTACATCACTGTCTTTCTTAATATTATATTATTTGCCCTTATCACACTCAAACCAAAAATGTTCATCTTGCTTACGAATTCTATATTCCATCTTACATGTATTAATTATATGCCCTTTTAAATGCTTTCGGGTGGCCCATATATTTAACTGTTCCCCCTACTGCTAGCAACATGAATAACACTTAAAAATGTTTTACAACATATTTTTTACATTTCAAAATTGCATCCAACAACCATCCGCCATTCCAAATAACCCTTTCATCTTTCACTTTTACAGTATCATAAACTGAATGATACAGTGTTTAGAAATAACATCTTAAATCATACAAATCAACGTCATCAGTACGAAATTGCACATGCACCTGCTTTTTTGAAAGAATTCCCCTGACCAGAAAAAAATATACTCATTCCATGGAAAACAATCTTTCTTAGTTTCAAAATGAAGCAAAAAATTGTCAATTAGATCTTTAGCATCAGACGTCAAGTCACAAACATTTTTTCCCAAATGTATCACTGACATAATATTTCTTGAAGCAAACCTTAGTAGGGCAGCACTACATTGTCCCAAATTTCTGTCTATAACCTCTTCCTTCATTTTTCTTATTATTACAATAAAAATTTCTTTTTAATAATATTAGCATCCTTTACAGTACCTTTTGTCTTTCCTGTTGCATCAGCATACAATATCTTGAAATTGTATGAGTCACCTCATTTAAGTCGTTGGTAGAGTCCCATAGGTTCATAGCCTAGTACCTAGCTATCTGCCCAAAGGCATTTATAAACCTAGCCAGAATGTGTTGGCTTTCACCGCCCCTTAGATTAGTTCCCTGTGCCTCTGTCCTTCAGAGCCACTGAAGTGATCTTTTCCATCCTGATCATAATCTTCATCAAACACCTTGACCATTACATTTCACTATGATATCTCAGACTCCTCTCCCTGGATCATCTTTATTTAATGATGAAAATAACTTTTCATCAGAAAAGCCACCAGCTGCCATCTCCGTTACTACTACTTCTGTACCAAAAAATTTAGTCAGCTAAGCCCTGACTATTTGTAGCACCCACTCCATTTTCGATTTTCTTCTGCCCAACTAACAGAACACCATTTCCTGCATCACAATCAGCAATGCCACCAGAGGGGAAAAAAAAGCCTCTTTGTCCCCCATTACACACAATGCTTCTCTTAGCCACCTCTGCATCAGGAACAGATGCAGGAAACAAAACAGAATCCAGAACTAGAAACTCAGTCACCGCAAAGTACCAAATATTGAAACAAAGTTGTATTTAGCTCTTTTGTCAAAGCATGTAACAAATGACTTCTTCACAACATAAACCTTCAAAAAAACATGACATTTATTTCTTCTTGAACAACCATATCCTTCAGCATCAAATCAATTTTTCTGTAAGAAATGTTAACCATGTTACTAGAAACCTCATGGTAAACATTTCCATCGAATAGTAACAGATTAATTCTATTAGAATTATCCTTTTGTATCTTAATGATGCTATTAGTACTGGAAGCCTTCTAAGGCTTAGGTCTTATACTATACAAATGTTTGGTGTTTGCTGTATTTAGTAGGATGGGATATGATTACAATTTTTAATAGAAATATTTTCATTCATTTTATTTTTCATTAATGCAAATGTTAGTTTTGTTTTATTCAATGCTCACGATGTGGCTACTTTAATTTGTTTAATTTGGTTAATTATTTTATAGCGAACAATGTTTTATTGGCCGAGAATGTCATGTGTTTTTTTAGGAGCTTGTATTTAAATATCATGTTTTTTTGAAGGTTTATATTCTGAAGAAGTCATTCATTCTGTTTTGTTTGGTATCATTTGTTCCTGGTTCTTAGTTTGGTTAACAGATGCAGGAAATGCAACCACAAAAGCTCTCCTACACTCAAAAGGCAGTTGTGAAGTTCCCCGATGCCCTGACCAAATTTCACCTAGCAGTGTATACACCAGCTTCTGCGGTAGCGTTGTCGCCTCACAGTAAGACGTCCTGTTCGATTCTCAGCTAGAGCGTCTTCTGTGTGGAGACATGCGTGAATGGGTGTACCTTCACTGAAGGTTGTGCGTCAGGACTGGCAACTCGGCATGTAAAAATCTACTGCCAATCATTAGCGGACTGGAGTTCCACTGTGGCGACCCCTAACTGGGAAAAGCCGAAAGACACAACAAGTGTATACACCAGCTTGGGTCTCCCTGAAAAGAGGCTACTAGCCTAGTGGGGCTAACCTGGTCAACAAAGAATAAATGAATAAATAAGAATAAGCTGTCTAAAATCAATCACAATAATCTGTCATGGATGTGCTGCTCAGCACATCAAATTTCCTTGTTGCAGCTGTTACTCAGGGATATGGAAAAGAACTGGATGAAGAAAGGAAAAGGAAAAACAGAAGATCAATGGGACTACACAAAAAAAGTGAGGCTAACAATTATGGCAAGAGACAGGTTCAACAAAATGTGTGAGAGAGGAGGTGGGATGATGGAAAAGGAATGAGGCGTGCAGAAGGGCAATAAAGGAGATGGCAGTGTGATGGCAGCAAAGACACAAATTGAAAGGGAGTTGGCAGAAGAGGCCAAAAGAGTATACATGAGAAGGAAGGAAGGGACTGGGGACAGACTTGGCCAGACTGAGCAATAATGAGCATAGATCAGAGAAAAGATGGGTACTTAATCAACAGTTTTCAGAAAAGAAAGCAAACAGATGGTGCCATGTTGGCAAGGAAGGAAAAGAGATGGTCCCATGTTGGAAGGGATTTAAATAAGAATAGACAGAGGAGTCTAAGAACACCATAATAAATGAGGATGAGAAGGATGACAATCACTGGCTTCCATAAGTGAGGCAAAAGCAAAGGAAACAGATGGCTTGCCTCCAAAACTTCTCAAATCTCAGAGTGTGCCAGTAGATCCTCTGACCAAGTATTCAGCATATCACTAGCCACTGCAGAAGTGCCTACAGAGTGGAAAATAGACTGTGGTACATTGGTATCCCTATACAAAGAACAGGGGAATATGAAAAAAATGCAAGCCTGCTACATTAACAGTAATACAAGGAATGTCAAGGAGATAATTTGGAAAGAAAAAGTCTGATGGCTTTTCAAGGGGCATCAACTTCCAGAATAACAGCCAGGATATGTTCACAGTCAGAAAGAGCTTTCAAACAAACCTGATACACTTTTATGAGTTGACTACAGAAAAGTTTAGTAAGAAATTAACAACAGTATTGGTCTACCTGGACTTCAGCACAGCCCAACTAAGCCTTTCCAGGAAGCTGCAAGGAGAACTGGAGAGGTTGGAAGTCAGGTCCTGACTAAGGAACTGGGATGGACTGATGTATAGCTAAATGTAGGACACAGAGGATTGTGGCAAAAGGAACAAGGTCAGGAATAAGAAAAATAATTAGTGGAGTACAGGAAGGATTTGTTCTAGGTCCAGTGATCCTCGAGCTGTATTTGATCAAATGTTTTGAGAGTAAGCTTGTGATAATGGTCCTTGGCCAGTTTCAAAAGAAGTAAGAACCACTGTTGTCCCAGCCAAAAGGGAGTCATAACCATTATATTTGGGGAGTACTTCTGAGCCTTTAGAAGGATAACCTTGGATATCAGTGGAAGGGGTGAAAAAAACAAAAAAAAAACATTTCCGTCAGTGAGAATGAGAAAGCATCTATCTTCCAGGCCTACTTGCAAGGAATCCTTTAGCAGAATTTATTAACTCTCTGTTCTGATAAGGTACATAGATCTTCCTGAGGTGTTCCTACAGTTAGATCAATTCCTGGAAGATCCCTGGGTGCAGTTTCCATCTGTGAAGATGTGTCCAGGTCCTGCTTAGCTTAGCTTATCTGCTGCAATGATTTGCCCTGATGGAATATATGAAGCCTGAAGAGTCAAAACTGAGCTGAGTTGCTACTCCCAGGCTATCACAGCAAGTTTGTGTGAATAAACACTATGTGTTTATTTACTACATCACTGTGAAATTGAATATGCTGAGGTCCTGGAGACCAGCAAAAACTTAGGGCTTTCAAAGCATTTAACCATCATCTCCTCTTTGACATTTATATGTTTTTGTCTGTCCTGTTTGTTCCACACATCTTGCACTTTCACTCGGATACAGATCCCACATCAGGTCTGAAGCATCTGTTGTCACAGACTGAAAAAGAAGGGGAAGGGAGAATGGAAGACCTGGATTCTGGGAGGAGTCTGCCACCATAGAACCTCCCTCCTTGCAAAAATTGGGATGTGAAAAGATCAGGAGTGCCTATGCAGAGTCCGGACCAACCTAAGGTACCACTGAATTATTCTTATGAGAAGTCTAGCCAAGGTAATCCTAAGAATCGTATGAACTCCTATCAGAATTACCTGCTTTTGATTGGAAAACCTGAGGAAGAACTGTTGAACATGTTTCATTTGGAGGGAAAGTTTTTCTAAGGGCAGAATCTAACACACATCCCAGGCAAGTTATTCTGTTAGAAGGAATGAGAAGATTGTTATACGTTCACTGCAAAGTGCAGTACAAGATTCTGATCACTTGCTAAGGATTCCTGACAAATGGAAAGAAACAGTCTGCAAATAAAAGACAATCGTTCCAATATGGGAAAATGTTAATGTCTTGAAGACTGCAATAAGCAATTACTGGAACCAGACACTTTGTTAAATATCTTTGGAGCAGTAGATAGTCCAAAGGGTCAGACAGAGAACTGACAACGTTAACCCAAATACAGAAAGTCTTGGGAAACAGCTGAAATGTCTGCCAATGAGAATGTGATGCTAGACATCTTTTACATCTAGCTTTACCATGGAGGATAGTAAATGGACAAGAGGAAAACATAGGTCCATTCTTTCTTTCTTTGGTGCCAGAAAAATCCTTGAATAAAACACTTTGCCTACCAACATGCAGAGAGGCACTGGTTCTATGACTCACTGAGATAATATTTGCTCCAGAACTGGTGGAAACAGGATATTTAGTTTACTGGACAAGGTGGAATCCCATTAAAAAAGGGAGGGACTCCCACTGCCAAGTGCGTCCCTTTTGAATGACGTTCAGAACTGATTTGCTGAGACAATCTGAAACCACAAAGGAAGGTACAGCAGGTTGGAGCCTGAACAGGCAAATAATCATTCTGACTTTTGGACTGTCCTTGACTTTGGGAGGCTTTTCCTTTCTTTTCTGAACCTCCCTGCCATTGTTTTTTTTTAATCTTGTTTGTTTGGCACCTTGTTGCTTGAAATGTATTTTGAAAAAGGGAGCTGAGGTGGAAACAAGATTTTATTGACCTTAAAATAAAGGCTGTAAGATTCGTGAAACCCCTTAAATCAATTTTATCAAATCAAGTACCTCAGCTGAAGAATGGTCAAACAGAATTTTTTTGTTCAGGGAAGAATTTAAAATTTCAGTTTTAACATTTTCAGGAAGATTCTGAGGATTCTGATAATGTAACCAAGCAAATGTTCTCATCACTAACCCTGAAGCAGCATCCTAGGACACAATTTCAGCAACATCATAAGAACATTTCATGACATGCATAACGATATGAGACACAGATAAAAGAGGCATTCAAAGAATTTTCTGCCTCATAAGAGGAAAGGTTAACTGTAAACTTTTTCAAGTTTTCAAAAGACAGAAAAACAAATTTAACGTGTATCTGCGCTGAAATGGCAGAAGAATAAATTTTCTTCACAAATTTGTCAAAAAACTTTCCCACCCTTGTCAGAAAGAATGAAACTAGCATTAGCAATCTGTCTAGCAGAAGTAGTTTTGTGTAGGGAAATCAATGGAGGGTCTGCTTAGGGGTTAGAAAACAAGTTATTTGGGATTCTGAGGTACCCTGTGTGACCTGATAGTTTATGTTATAGTCCTTTTGTAATGCAGATAAAACAAGGAGAGAAGGACAGATGCATACTGAAGAATCTCGGCCCCTGTAGTAATGGGTACTAATCCTAACCTTAATGCTGGCCCTTTCACCAACTCTAACCCTACACCTTAACAAAACCTTCCTGTAACACTGCCACTACACAAGACTCAAACATGCATACTAATAACACTACATCTACCCCTTACCTAATCCTGACTGTAACTCAAAAATACACACACTCGCACACAAACAAAACCTATCCCCAGCCCTAACTCTGACCCCCACACACAAACAAACTCAGCCCCTCCAACTCAACTCACCTTTCATGATGAAACAGTCCCAACATTTTTAATGTTCAGCAATCTGTACGTTTGATATTAAGTACCACCTATGTCACTCATAGACCAAACAGACGTTCAGTCAAATGGAGGAAACATACACATATATACATAGAGAGAGATATATAGCCATTGCAGGCTTCAACAATTCACTTGATTAAAAACTAATTAGTGCATATGAAGTAGATAAATCATCTAGAAACAAAAAAGCTAACAATATACCATTATAATAGGACCAGAGAGCTTTTGTGCAGTCCAGATTTATCTTAAGAGTAAACTTTTCTTTTGAATGTCTTTGTGTTACCTTTGAAAATTGCCTTCTACTGGCCTTCAGCTATAAGGACTTGATCAGAATAAAATCAGAAACAAACAAACATCTTGCTCTGTGTTTTAGCGACTTAACAGCTAAAGCATCTTAATGCACTGAAATAAAATTAAATCTTCCTTACATTAGACTATTTATAGGGGGAGTATGAAAGTAATTACTAAAAAAAAAAAAGAAAAAGCTGATATAAAAGTAATTAGTAAAACTGAACACACTCCAAATCCTAATACTGGTGTTTAAAGAGAATGACTGGCTGTTCATACTTGGAAGAGTCAATTGTTAAAAATATGCTTTGATGCTGTCATGGTGTAGAATTTGTTGATATAGATTACTATTTGATTATGATTCCATGCAATTTTTTTTTTAAAGGAAAGAAATACTGCCAGTTATACTGACACTGTCACTAATACAGACGTGTTGGCTGTATCTAAAAAGCAATTGCCTCTGCATTCACAGACATGGATGCAAGCCTTACATAGACTTCAAAAGTCATGTACCAGCTGGCTGAGAGGTAAAATAATGTACCAGGAGGGTCTGCTCCACATTAATGTTTATGACAACTGTGAAAGCAAGACTTTTCACATATTACTTTCTACAGATATATAGGAGTTTTAAAACAGTGACAAGAATGGACCCCATTCGTAAGATAGAGCATAGTTAAAGGTCAAGAAATCAGCAAGGACACATTCATCATTTGAAAAGCTTTCAAAATAAAGCAGCCAACACAAGCTAAGTAGGTCATGTAGTTTTGCAGATAGTATAAACAGAATTTTCCATCAGAAACAGTACAGTGCTAAAAATATTGCACTCTCTTTAAAGTAATGCAGCTATTAAAATTAAGAACATACTTAAAAAAGAAGCAATTCAAATACTTCAAAAAAAGAAATATTAACTGCAACAACACAGAACTGTTTCAATCAGGAAGACAGATGTGCTCTCTATGTAGTGAGCAAATTACAGATATAAAAATAGCTAACGAGATAAATGCACTGTGAAGAGGTTTATGATAAGTCACATATCATTTAGCCAGCAGACGAAGTGTGGGGGGTGGGGGTAGTAGCTGGACTATTCTAGTGCGGTCTGAACTGAATGAATGCCACCAAGTTCCTACAGGAATGGAACTGAGGCAGGGGAACTGATAGGCATGATTATCATGCCTAACAGCTTCCAAGCATTACGAATCACTTGGACAAGATGGCGTAAACATCTGCCTCATTCTGTAATTTGTCAAAGTTTGTAGATTAATAACTACTGAAATTACATTTCATTTTAGTTCTGATGTTACCTTTAATCTAGTTAAATACTCATTTCAGTGACTAAAATCAGCACTTGGTGAATGTTATGAAAGGTAGTCAGATTCCCATTTTTTCATTTTCTCTAAAATTAAGAAGCCTAATAATTAAAAAGACCAATAGCAAACACATTTTGAAAACAGTATTTCAAGATATAAAAGGAAGACTCAGTGGAAATAAAATGAATATCAGGCTATTTTTCTATATTTATTTCAAAAATCTCCTCAGAAGTCTGACAACCTACATAATGTCATGACAAACTCACTGAAAGAGGAAAACAACTGCTATGTAGTGGTGACCAAAATGTTAACTGTTCAAAACTGATGGCACATTTCATATAACAAAATGAGCAAACTTCAATGGTATCAGCTACTGCTGGATTTGACACAACACATTTTAATTCTTTCCCATGCATTCTCTCTTTCAGAATATTACTTTCTTTATGTGTTCCACTATTCAAGTTTTAGACCTTCAGCTTTAGTTTGGACTCCACAACCCTAGTCCTCCTTACTTTTCAAGGTCTTGAATAGGGTTCTTCAGTCATTGATCTCACTCTTAATTCTCCTAGACTCTAATACAAGAAACAAGCATACCTTGACTAATGACTGCACCTAGGATTCCTAAGCTTCACAACTGCACTTTGCATGTATCACTAGAGCAGGAAACATCAGAGGTCTGCTGTCATTCTCCACACAGTTGTGTGCACAGACAAAATGACATTCACCTCTGGAAACAGTCTACCTCCAGTGAAGAAAGCAGATAACATGATAGTTATTCTAACTCAGGGGCACTAATGAGGTATGCAACCATCCAATCAAGTACAGTGAATGTGGGTGTCCACATTATATTTATTTATTTATTTTATTTATTTTTATTTATTTTATATTTGTTGACCGGGCTAGTCTAGCTGGATACATGTCCATTTTCAGTAGAGGCCCGGGGAGTTAAGCTCCAGAGTTTAAGATGAATTACATTAAAGAAATAACAAGAAAGTAAAGATTAAAAAGACTACAAAGAGTACAAACAAAAAATAAAAAGCATTATAACTACAGACATAGTTATAAAGTTAACAATATTGTGTCAAGGATAATGTTGCAAGTGACATTTTGAAAAAAAATAATAATACCAAATGTACAATATTTTTTTTTTTTGGGAAGTAGTAGGAAGGGGAAATATGACAGTGGATGTAAATAAGAGGGAGGTTATAGGTTATAAGATGAAGGTTTTAGTCAGGTGGCAAGAGCTAGTGTTAGTCAGGATTAGTACAGGGGCACAGCCATTGTGATTTGAGGTGGAGTTTAATTCTCTTTTTGAAGAGAGATTTTGAGGGAATAGTGGAAAGTTCAGAGGGAAGCAGGTTCCAGTGTTTTCCAACAGTGTTGGAAAAGAGGGAATCACCAGCTTTGTTGTTTGCTTTGTCAATATTTACAAGACGTTTGTGTGCGGATCTTAGAGATTTTAGGTTATGGTAGGGGTAGATAAGGGTAGATAGTATAGGTGTTTTGTCAGGTTGATACAGTATTTGATGGGCTATGGTTAATTGATTGATTTTAAGTTGGTGCTGAAATTCAAGCCAGCCTAGTTACTTTAGATTAATACAATGGTGGGTTCTGAAAGGGTTACCTGTAGCAAATCTGGCTATGTTGTGGTAAGAGTTTTCTAATTTAAGAAGATTCTTTTTTGATAAGTTAGCAAATATGGGTGAGGCATAGAGGAGGGGAGAGATAAGGTGGGAGTGGGCAATAGTAATTCTAGATTCTGGAGTGAGGAAAGGTTTGATCCGGTAAAGAGAGCCTATTTTTTTGTTAATATTTTTCAAAGTGTTGCTTATATGGGTATCAAAGTTAAGGTTGTTGTCTATGGTAATTCCTAACAGTTTAGTAGTGGGATCTTGTGATATAGGTGTGCCATTTTTAGATGTTATTGTAAAGTCTATAGGTGGAGATTTACTGGAGGGTGTAAAGAGAAAGAGTTTAGTTTTTTTTGGGTTAAGTCGGAGACAGCGTTGAGAAAACCATTCTTCAACGGAGTTAAATATGTGTTGTGTAAGGGAGTGAAGATTAGGTACTGATGTGGCTGAGCAAATGAGTGTGGAGTCGTCTGCGTATTGAATGCATGTAGCTTGTGGAACTATTTGGTGGAGGTCATTGATAAACAAAGAAAACAGAAGGGGACACCAGTGTTAACAGGTAGCTGGGAAGATAGGGTGGATTTCCAGAGTACTGCTTGGTGTCTGTCATTTAAGTAGGATTTGAACCAGTTAATGGGTTGGGTTTCTAGTGACAAAGATTGGAGGATGTGTATGAGTATTTGGTGGTTGACCATGTCAAAAGCCTTGGACAGGTCTAAGAAGAGTGCTGAGGAAAGCGTGTTGTGGTTGCGATTTTTGTTGATTGTGTCTGTAAAGGAGAGGAGGGCAGTGGTGGTACTGTGGGAAGGTCTAAAGCCATGTTGAGTATTAGAAAGTAAGTTATTTTGGAGAAGATGGTCCAGCAGTTGCTTGTGTATACATCTTTCCATAATTTTTGATAAGGGAGAGAGCAGGGCTATAGGGCGGTAGTTTGAAATTTCAGTAGAATTTCCACCCTTGTGAAGTGGGATGATATAGGATACTTTCCAAAGTTTTGGGACATATCCCTCTGTGATGGTTCTGTTTATGAGTATGGAAATTGGGTAGGCTATGGATCTGGCTGCTAATTGCAAGTATTCTGCGGGTAGTAGGTCAGCTGAGGGGGTACAAGGTTTGAGTTTTTTGATAAGGGAGAGAATGTAGGTTGTAGGGACAGGTTGGAAGAGGAAAGGGGGAGGTGGATTTAAGTTACAGTTGGATATAGCTGTGTCATTTCTAGGGAGTTGACTGGCTAGAGTTTGAATAGTTTCAGTGAAGAAGGAATTAAAGTTATTATAACTTCATACACAAATAAATCATCTTTGCTTAAGCCAAGACGACAATGTGTCCACCTGCAATATGACAGAGCAAGTGTCAGCTGACTAATATGTGTTACTTGTTGCAATCAATGGCAAAAGTGCAGTCGCTGCATGGTTTCTTTTGTACAGAAACCACCTCTGGAGATCTACTTTAAATACTGGCTTAGAAGTCCAAATCTTTAGTACTGTATGCATGATTGAATGCAATAATCTAGCAACAGTAATCTGGAGATACGAATGCCTCCGTCTCCTATGTCTAAAAGGAAGGGGCAGAGAAATATCAGGAGATTCTTTTTCTTCACACAATTATTTAAGGTTTTCCCTCTACTGTGCACCGGAAGTATTAGCAAAAACCGAATGAAACACTAAAACAGTGGGTTCTGACAATGGGGAAGATATTTGTTGAATTGTCTGTCCTACAAGGGAGAGATTAGCTTATCAACTAAATTACTTTACTACAAAGGGCTAAAAATTGCTTTAGAAAGTCACATGGGTCAAGTCAAAATGGATTTACAATAGAACAGCAGTTACAATGGCTCAACATAACCCCAAACAGAAGCACAGGAGTTCATACTGTTCGTCCCTCTGGATACTATATGCAAGAAACCAACAAGGAGAAAAGTCATCAGAAAATTATGCCCACTAATGCTGTAGTTGAGAAGACAGTATAGGGGATCTAATTGATTATAGAATCCT